>NW_025932429.1:0-85301 GCF_000764305.2 Hyalella azteca
GCTGCATAACAACTGAGGCAGTAGTATTCAAACCAATAGTTATGAAATCGTGTCAGAAGTAATGGTGCGTCTTTGGTTCAGCTAAGTTAATCTCCTTGGCGTGTAGGAGTTCACTAATAAAAGGCTTGTATACTGTATACCTTATAGAGGCTGCCGCCATCGAGTGCAGCCATTGCTAGAGATTGCAAAAATAAAACAATGGTCTTTTTTATACCTAAACTCTAATTTATTCTCATGTGAACGAATGAAATAATTTGAAAATACTGCTATCCACAATGATATTATCGGAGCATAAGTGACACGAAAGTTTTGATTATGACAACGACGGAATGACGTACGTCTTGAACGAATCATTTTCGGAAATCAGAGGAGTTTCACATCTTTATTTCATGTTTAGTCTTATTTTATCGAATTTTATTATTATGTTATTTCTCTTTCAGTTCCTTTTGCAAATCCTTGAATACGTCGCAAAAGTTGCTCCGTTGTTTTATGTCATAAATTAAAATTGGCAAAATATGTATTCCAACCCAACTCCACAGAAATGACACTTCGGGTTTGGAAAAATAAATCTATTTTGATTCAATATTAAAATTGTTCAACACTCGAAAATAGAGAATCAAATTCGGCTACTGAAATTTGATGCAATCCTGTACGGAAAGTTATTTGAAGATGGTCTGAGCTCATCGTCCTGCTCCTGTGGCATGATATATAATCGGACTGAGAACCTTCTTAAATGTGCTGCACCTTTCCATAAGTGTTGCCCAGAGGCCATACTTTGCTGAATAAAAATCTTCAAATTTTCAGCCTATGGAGCGTCAAGTTTTATTTTGCTTCCCACCTCAATTTTGGCCGCACTGCTAGGACGGTAGCAAAGTTAGTGAGACCATTTGGGAAATTAGAGTTTAGAGCAGCATAAGGTTCTCGCGTTCCAACAATAAACTAGCTCCAAAACTTTGCAACTTTTTAAACTTCAGAAGCCAGTGAAATAGGATTCCGCGGTATTTTTGGCACGGCAGTCTCACAACAGAGCCTCACTACCGTAAACTTGCAATGTAATTGGTCTCTAGGAATGAACGCGTCATGCTCACCTGGAACTTGCGTCCTTATTGCACCGATGTAGCGAGAATTGCAATTTGCTCCTGCAGAGAGTAAGATGAATATATTGTTCGTAGTAATGAAAATGAAAACGGCTTGTAAGAAATTGTCTGCATATAAGAAGCGTCAGTGAATCGCGTACACCATGAATATATCTGGGTAACGAAACTATGTGAACGACACAAAAGGAGCCCCAACATATTAGCGGACACTGGAGAATGAGAAGCACTATTTTAATGCATTTCAAATCGAGTATTGTCGAAAAGTGACGTAAAAATTTGTTTACAGAAATAAATTTTGCTCCTGAAATGAAATATTTACTGCGAGTCTAGATCATGCGATGAACGCTGACTTGTGATATTTTTACTTTGGTATCCAACTAGTAATTTGATTTATACTGCACACTAAATCCTCAAAACAAATTTGATCTGAATGATCTGAAAAGCTTTAGCTGAATTATGCACCATGAACTTTTTAAATAGCAGAATCTACGAGATATGTTCTTGTAAATATTTTAGAAGTTGTTAGCAAGTTGTACTGCGTACATAATCTTGTACGTATGAGAACTGGACTGCGTACATAATCTTAAAAAGTATATAAAAGAGTATAATATATTTATCACCAGAATATTACTTGGATACGAATTGTTTGCGGCGAAATGAGATGAAATTGTTAAGCGGGGTTTGGATCACAAAATTAAGCTGTCCTTTTGGTACTAGATTGTTTGAGGTGAATGTGACGCAATTTTCAAACTTTAGACTGGCTTCCAATTTGAAGAAGGGAACAGTTTAAATCTTTTATCCACATAGCTTCGTACAAGTCTCTCTACGTAATTATAGTAAAACTTATATGACAAACAAGATAATTTGATGAAGACTTTCTAAAATCTCAGTACTTTTCGATTCCGAGTAACGCCGGGATCGCCTGCTAGTTTTCTTTGATGGAAAATTGTTACTAACATAAAATGTAAGCATATTCTGAACAAAACCTCATGGAAAAGTTCACCGCAGCCTCGAAAAAGTTGGTGGAAGAAAGTTGCTATCGCATCGGAAGTATGTGAAGCGTTCGGCTGAAGTTCATCGAAATTTTAAACCTCTACCTGATTTTTTTTTCACATTTCAATGCAAGGCAATCCCTCATCACGAGAAGTGCTCCAAGACGGCTTAACAAAGTTTGTTTGCATTAATAAGACTTATATACTTGTTACTAAACACAGGTAAAAATATAAACATTTTTTGAAAATTTTGTGCAGCACTTGAGAATGTTTTAACTCGTAGCCTTTCTTCTATCACTTGTGATCAAAAATTGCTTTTCGAACCTACCGGAACTCTAACCTTCCGACGTCAACACTAACGTTCATTGTCCTTCTTACGACTAAACGTCGAATTTACTCCGCACAGATCGCCGCTATAACTCTTGATGTTTTTGGAAAGTGAGAGTTCGCTTCTTCATAATTTATCGTCGCTTGCTATTCTGTAAAATGCACTGTCTGCCTGCATGATGTACGTCGACGACAAGCATTGATTCAAACTACTTTTATAAACAGAATTTCTGGAAAGAACGAGGTGCTTCTCACTCGAGTAGCCTTGGGTAGACTCCCTTAAACTTTCATGAGAAAAGTTTAGGGCTGAGTTCAGTGCTGGCAAATTTACTCTCGTTTCTGAACACTCCAGCTCACCGAACTGAGATCATTTCCAGGGAAGAATGCTGGCTGGGCAAAGCAGCTCAGATCGATGGAGGTTTTAAATAGAGACGACTTTGAATATGCGGTTTGAAACGAACATCAGTTGAACTGAGAGTTGAGTCATCAGTTGAACTGAGAGTTGAGTCATCAGTTGAACTGAGAGTTGAGTCATCAGTTGAACTGAGAGTTGAGTCATCAGTTGAGTTGAGAGTTGAGTCATCAGTTGAACTGAGAGTTGAGTCATCAGTTGAACTGAGAGTTGAGTCATCAGTTGAACTGAGAGTTGAGTCATCAGTTGAACTGAGAGTTGAGTTATTAAACAGCCGCGGAAAAATATGTTACTAACCGCAGCAGCTTTTGTAGCTTGTAATGTGGCAGAGAACCATTACCATTCATAATCCAAACAACAACAGTCATTTAAATAATTTTAGCAGTTGCAATATTTAAATTATGTTTTCTAAATTTCAAAATCTAATAGTTTTAGCGGCCAACCAAAATTTTTAGGTGGAAAGACCGTTTTTGTGCATAAAATCTAGAAAATAATCACTAAAACACATCCAAGCATTGGATGTGATTTCGTCTTCCAATGGGCTTCTCACTAACTGAGATTGTGCGCTGATTACTAGGATTCGTTTCAAGCTTTCTGAACGTCAATATTCTTTTTAGTGCATTTTCTCCTTTATGGAAAAAGAGCTATTGTGCTCGTCATATCCGTCTGTCTGTCCGTCTGTCCGTCCGTCTGTCCGTGACTTCCACGTTTTCGTTGACGAGAAAATGCGCTCTCTAGCTGTCACTCACTGCACTGAGTACTGAGATATATTTTTTCTTTTGAACTGCATCATCGCAATGAAATGCTAACGTGTTCTCTTGTTTCGAAGTATAGGATTGGTTTTCTTTCAACTATTATTGATGAGTGAGCAGGATTCAAGAAAAAAAACTAGTGCATGAATTCGTTAACTAAATAGATGGGATCGTGTCTTCGTTTTTATTTAGCACACAGAAAGCTTTTCATTATACCTAACCTACGATTTTTCTAGCAAATATTTTGCTTCTGTCGATTTTTTATATCGAAATAAATTCAAATCGATATTTCATGTCGATGTGAATACAAATCGATTTTCCTTACTTACAGCTTTCAGACGGTTACATTACAGACTGTTACATGCACCGACGGTTCAGACGGTCATTCAGAACGGTTTAGAGCTTTACATTTTATCAGCAAAGAAAATTTGTTTCACGCCAAGAATCTATATATTTTTATTCTCGACAGAGGCCACGCTTGGAACCGATCGAAGGTCACTTGATAGCTTAAATTCAATAGCGAGGAAACTCGTGGCTTCCACGGAAAGGATGACGAAGAGCCTGAGCTGCAGGCTTATTAATTGCGGCGTGGGGCCTTCCAGTCACCGATTAATTGATCAAGCAGGTGACACTGGCAAGCTCAGCCAAATATCGCCTAACCAAACCAAAAAATATTAACAAAATAACCAATATATCGCCTTGTATTAACCGAAATGATAGTCTGGACATCTACTAAATGTCTAAGGCTTCTACAACTTTTGTTCCGTACGCACCGATTTTGCTCGTAGTTGACGCTGTTCGATACCTCCCGTTGTACTACTGAGTGCCGCTGTGCACGCACGCACTAATGATGAATCTCGGTGAATCTCGTTGAATTTTCAGCACCAGCCTTCTTGGGCATCTGGTGCTTTGGTCAGAGCTTGTGGTATTGTTCTTTATAGCTTGTCGATGATGTCCGTCTTTGACAGAAAAGTAACTAGTTTCTCAGCTGGAAAATCATCTCTTAGTAGGGATGTCAGTGTGAAAGGCCAGTTCATCTCTTTGCAGTATTGCACTAATGATGAAGTATTCTCTAAATTTTGAAATCACGGAACAGACATAAATACTTTAAAGTGGCATTGTTTCTCAAAAAATTTGGCTGATAAAATATATTAAATTGTGATACTAAAAACTTATTAGGAGCCCAATATTTGTACACGTAAATCATTTTATGTTAATTCGAAGAAATTAATATTTTTATTAAGTACTTGTAATTAATTGCATGTAAATGCTCTCTACTACTTTTACGTAAGATAAAAGAACTTAGAAAACAAAATAAAATCTTGAAAATCTTTGAAGTATCAATGTTTTTAAGGAGAAAATATCTCTGAAATCTCATCCTCTGTTCATCTGAAAGAATCTCTACTGACAGGTGACATGTCATCAAAACCGAAGGCACCTCTTTATCCAGAAACTGGATGTGTTATCCCAGACAAAAATAATGGCAAGGATAAAAAAATTGTGGATAATGCGTTAATTAGAATTATTAAGTCAAAACCGGTAAAAATCATCATGGTAAACATGCTTTGAAAATGAATTAAAGATTCACCTCCGTTACTGCATTAATTTGTAACGATCGTATTTCGATTGCCTACAGCTTCAACTTAGATTTAAATAGCCCTTCATTGTGTAACTTAAGTTTAATCCGGAAAATGGTTTTAGATGTGAACCATGTGATGTTCTGTAGAAAAACATTGAACAAGAAGGATATACATGTGCAAAAATGTCAGAGCTTCCGATGGTCGAAGGATTTTCCTGAAATTAAAATCCAGCAATTAATGCATGAAATGAAGTCGTGACCTGTATGGCCCGAACCCCCCTTAAATACGACGATCTATACATCACATTTTCTTCTGAATTTGGTTGAAAAAATTTGAAATGCTCAAACCACGATTTTTAACAATTTTACCATTAAAATTATTTAAGCCAAAAATTTTTTATGATTAGTACCTGCACAGTTTACTGATATATATGGATGCTGTATTATGTTAACCTTATGCATGATTGCATACAAATCACGTGATAATAAACTTCAGTACTGAGAAGCCTTGATTTTACATAGAATACCTGCTTTGTATTACAAAGGAATACCTGCTTTGTATTGTTGTATCCTATTTACGTGTATTATGTACTTATGTCCAACCAAATTTCACTATTCAATGCTTCTCTTAACTTGAAAATGAATGTTGCTACATTCGAAACGTCGTTAATATATTATTATTTGCTAAATCTGCCTTTTGATCTACCAACGTCATCTAAGAATTGTTCAACTCCTTGAAAATTCAAATGCACTCTCTGGTCATAAATTGTACGCATAATAATAAGCTTTGTATTACATACACACACCATTTATATTTCATATTCTACGCGCCGCAGTTCTGTTGCTGCTCACGCCTGTTCACGAGCCTGCCAATTGAAGGCTACGGGGAAATTGCTGAGTGCAAAGCCTACAGACAATTTTAGTAGAATTATCGGTGGCCGACATTAGCTGGCTCTAAACAAATGGTCACACACAGATGCACTTCCATGCGAATGCTAATTATTTTCCGACAGCCATGGTTTGTCAGTGATTACATACCATGGTGATGACATACCAGTGATGCCATACATTATATAACGGCTGTACTGGTTTTAAAACCGTTATATTATGGTCTTAAAAGAGTATAGAAATAGTCATTGATAGTAAGCAGCAAATCTTGAGAAATATTGCTGGAGAGAAAGACCGGAAGGCAGTCGCTTTATTTATCCTGCAACTGCGCCTGTATTGTAAAGCTTCAATGTTTTTATTATCGCTGCAAAATATCGCATTACAGAAGCCGTAATGGAAGTAAAACAATACACGTGCTCAGTTCCCGGGGACGGCTTATGGATTAATTCAATCAACATGGGAAAATTATTATTCACTTGAAATTTTCTAGATGTTGTGTTTCAGAAGTAACATGAATATTTTGCAGCAAGCGATGATTGGTAGTGCGACAGATACTCGTCCATTTGTTATACAATTACAACAGTAAATATTTGTATTGAACCTTTGATGGATGAATTTTATATTCGTTTAAATTCGAGTATTCCGACGAAATCGAATGATAAATTGATTTTTAAATACGACAATAAACCCTGGAGAAATGTATTAGAAAAGTATTCTATGTACTGAATACGTAACAGTTTGAAGCCAGTGGCTGTGCGCTGCATTCTAGGAGAGTGCAAGTATAAAAAGATCAATGATGCAGGTGCATGGATGACAAAGTGTAGGTGATTGGAAGGCAACATAAAAAATATATATATTTTTCTGTTGCTCATTTTACTCCCTATGAAATTATTCCAGCATTTTGGCTTCTCTAAAAAATTAAAATTTTCAGTTTTTAGAGATTTAGATTCCTTTATTTCACAATCTACAAGGTCGAAAGGGATATGTTGTTTTATTTGAGTTACATTTATATATCGGCAATGGAAGTCTTTATTTTTCTACATACTTCTTTTTTTTTCAAATTTTATGTAAAAGATAGAGGCAGTATGGAAAAATCCTCCCCCTCCAAAAATAATATATACAAAATTAAAAAGGGAAGCTCTTGAGAAGATATATAAATATTTCTATTATGAATTTANCATGTATTGGTGTTATACATTGCATGTATTCGAAATTAAAAAAAATTGGCTAATTAATGAACCCAAAAATGAATTTTGTACATAAATGTTTTTAGATCATGTTTTAATGTAGACGCTCCTCTCAAAAAGACAGTTTTTATTTCAAGCGAAATTTCCTTTCTAAAATTGCAAATGATCAAACATGGTTTACATTGTTAACTTTCTACTTATCAGATACTCAATGCATTGTTAGATTGGGTGCCGTGGGGCCGACTACTGTCGCCATGTGTAAGCTTCTTGCTTTGGTAAACCTACGACGTCCGCAGGCCGGGTGGGTGCCAATAGGGACTCCAGACCGACTCCATCTCTAGGTTATGATCATATGTCATGATCCTCACGCAGTTCTGGCATCGATGTTTTAGGTCATGTTATGGTTTCCTCAATATTGTCATTTGCATGTGTCTAAAGTAAAACGTTTGAAATTCGAATAATTTGTGATAATAGTTATAGTCATTGGTCATATTTTAGCTGTTTCACTAATAGCCAGTGTAGAGCTTGGTCCAAATTTGTCGTGCAAATTTTTATGTCCAGAGAAAATGAGACTTCTGTTACTTTATCAAAATGAAAAATCTTTATAGATCGTTCATAAGTTTACAATTGCGTCGAGTAAATCGGCTGCAGGCGAAAATAGAGAAGGCATCAGAAAATTTCAGGCTTCATCGAAGAAGGCATGGAAAAAGCTTGGGTTTACTTTAGCCTTGGGAACTTGGCTCTCTCTCGAACTAAGACGGGACTTGGAAACTTCCAATTAGAATTTCTTTGTTTGTACCAGTTCGAGATTTCGCTCGAAAACTAAACATTTCTTAGACGGAAGTTGCTTTTAAGAAATGAAACGCCAACTACTTGAGGAAGGATCTCAATTAGCTGGTCTCATTGAAAAATGTGGACTTGGAGACGGAAGAAAAAAGAAAAGGTGGCCCGGAATTTATTTCCGTCATTGAAGATGCTTTTTGGACACGAGAAGAAAATTATGAATATAATATAGATAACTCAAATGCACCAGAAACAAGTGATGATATATTTGATGGAGTTGATGAGGGGTCACATTATAATCTCTATACCTTGATCGTCATCGAAACATATACAATTTTTCGCAGATATATAATTATGGAAGAAATAAATTTCACAGCATAATCGAACGGCTCCATGGTGAGTAAAATATTGTAAATAATTTATTGTTTGCTGAGACGTATTCTTCTTGACAAAAAATAAATGTTTAAAATGAACGCATGGAAGTAAAACCTGATCACACATCCTGGTTAACTATTAAAAACTGATTGCGGTAAGTTTACGAAGCTTGTTAATCTTGTTTCGCGTCACTAATGAGATGAAAAAGGTAACGGTATAAAGCACTTTTTAAATGAAATAGTCCTTTGATATTCGAGGTTCTTGTGAAACTCATGAACTTGAAGAAACTGATCTCTGAGTTCCGTTAAATGTCTGCGAGCATGAAGTTTCAGCTAAAAGAAAAGAGCTGCTCAAACACTGCCTAATTAAGGCTTAATAAGTCAATGGCTTCGTATTTACCTCAGTCTATTGAGTGCAGTGCAAGCATAAAGAGCAAAGCCTCTCAAATAAATTTTAATCTGTTTGATGATAAACGATGTTAACATAAAAAACGCAATACCATGCAGCATATGAAATAAACTGATGCTTGTCCAAATAAAGATAAAAATCAAGTTATTTCATTAATATTTTCATGCTGTTCACACGTGTTTGAACTCCCGTCGCTTGCACGAGAAACGTTTATTGAAGGAACATGATGCTGGAAAATCTCACGTCATTCATATGATCTTCTCCTCATGTTTCGTTAAACAGGCAAAAACTGAGAAACAGATAAAAGTGTGCAGAAATAATCAATGATTATAATTATTAATACAAAATGGTTCTTCATCATGCGAGCTTAAACGGATATCTTGTACGACTATTCTGAATCCAGCTAGGTAATATGTATTTCTGACACTAGGATTTCAAATTCAAGTAGCGAGATTTGACAAATCCCTTACAGAAGAATACTAAGTTAAGTAAGTTCTACCTGCTATCTCATGAAGATTTTAAATCAAGCAAAGTTAGGCGAATATCTTAGAGAAGGATTCTAAATAAAGTGTGGTCGGAGGAGTATCGTGCTCGAGGATTCAAGTAAGGTTGGAGAGACGCTGTAATCTCTTATGAGGGCAGGATTTTGATGCGCGACTGGGAACAGACTATACAGAGGGGCAGTGTGTGATAGAGCTAATAAAGTTATTCGGATCATAGTGAAAATGCGTCAGCATTGCTAAAATATTGATGATAAAATGTATATTTTGTTATTGAATTCTTCTGTACAGCAACCAGCGCTTTAGTCTGTAAACCGTTTAATCGAGTTTCACTCCAATATCGATTACGGTCGATTCAAAGCGACCATATACGGCCCAAGGTTGTATACAGTATATCGACTGAACTGAGTGAGCATGGAGCAGCAAATGGTGTCCGGATGTTAGCGTCGCCAGACAATCAGTGGGAATCGCCAGCAGTTGACATTGAACATAGAGGCACCAAACAGCGCAATTGCTCAGGGAGGCTCAGAATTGACAAGCAACCGCACAATAAAAACTATAAAATGTACAGAGATTGTGTCTCATGCTGGTGGTAGCTGCAAAATAACGCTTATGCAAAGCACAATTATATAATATTTTACCAGGTATTGATATAGTATGAATATATTAGAGCCTTAAATTCGATACAAGTGTGCATAAAAGATACCATACCGAAAGAAATAACCACATACCAGAACCAAAACTTGACTAATAAAATTATTCATATATGGGAAAGGATTACTAAAAATCTATTAGTCTGCAGCTACGATAACAATTAAATAAGATGGCTGAGACTTCAGGTTAAAATAACTGTTTAAAGAATAGTAGCAATTGTGATGCCTAATTGATCTTCAATTATAATAGTAGTTCACATTGTAATCAGTTCCATTCAATAATATATTCTGCAGTACATGCAGTTTGATGCGTATATCTATAGCGGGAGGTTCTGTATCGTGTTCTGTATGTTAATTCGTACGTTAGGGAGACTTCTGGCAAGAATTAACTAAACGCTAAAATGTGAAGTATATTTAAAAAAGTATGGACGTTGCACATGAATAATGAACAAATTGTTATAATAATCGCTAATTAGATCAATCACAAATTAGATCTATATATGAGGAGCTATTTAAGATCTCACCCTAAGCTTTGACGGTCAAAGCTGAATTGAGGTTGAAAATAACTGAGAAAAAGTCAATTTGGAAGTAGTTCTGATGGTTTGCAATTAGTTCGATGTTTTCGAAAAATTATTCAAACACATTTCATTTTCCCAATAGTAAAAACTGTCCCATAATAAAGCCGTTAATAGAGAGATACGAGAAAAATAATAGCCGTCCTTCATTAGATATTGTCAATTTAAATAACCAGGGTTATTTTTTAAACAAATTTAAGTCACGGGAATAATCAAGTAATGTTTTTCTGTCGAATTCCGCGGGACACAAACGCGCACCAGCAGGCGAAGGCTGCGTGGCTTGAGGCCCACGCGTTCGTCTCTCCAGCTCTCGGGAAGCTTTAAATTTCCGGACTTCTTAAGAATTTATTGTGCCACTTCAACTTCATAAAAGGTCTTAAAAAGTTCATTATACTTCCCCGCGTTCAGAATAAATGCGAAAGGACTTGACATTTTTTTAAAAAAGGTAATCTCTTGCTCGAGTGATGATCGTTTGTAATCTCTTTCAAGGGTAATAACCTTTTCCATACTTCATCACTAATCCGGAATATCGGTTGAGAAATGGATATTATGAGTGATTTAGTACATGTTCAAGTTAATAATTATTGGCGAAATTAGCTAATATTGTAATTTAAATAAGTTAAATATAATTTAAATAATTAGATCGATGGTGAAACGTCACATTTCAATTAATTCTGTTATAATATAAATAGTTCAGGCAGCAGACTTGGCCACGAGCCAAGCTAGCAGAGGCTCCAAGTGCTTCCATTAAGCGCTAATGAACTTTTTAATTGAGACAAATTTTGCCGGCAATGTTTTTACTTCTGTCTTCCCTACATCACTGAGTTCAAAAGACCCTCACTCGCAAGTGAAATGCTGCAGATTCCAGTATATTCGATGGCTCAACTCCGAAGCTTCAGCCACGCCGTTATGGCGGATAATTGAATTGGGAGTCATAAGCAGAACATCGTAACTGCACGCATTAACGCAGGTCAATTTTTTGCGGGAACTTCATCACTATAAGCTGCACATTATTTATTACTTGGTTTAGAAGCATCGAGAAACTTGGCGCTGTATCTTCACTGGCTCAGTAACTGAATAATACGCGTATATATGAACAAACTTGCTCAAATAAAGCTGAGACGAATCGTTTCTCATGAACTTGATGTCGAGTTTTTTTTTTTCAGGAAAGTGTTTTTTATTCAACTATATTTTTAAATGATAGCATTTAGAACAATCTACTGATTTATTATTTATTTTCTAACTATTTTGTTTGCCCAAAGCCTTGCAACAGCATTCAATTTCAGCTACCTCTAGCGTGATACGAGTCAAAGTTTTTCTTTAACAAAATCTTGATGATAAATATATAATTAATTTGATTTTCTGAACATGAAAACTTGCGGAAATGAGAGAGGGAATATGAGGGAAATCAATTACGGATGTGATGGAACGAGCAATCGAGGTTATGTAAGCGAACAAGTAACAGCTTGGTTTTCGATCTGAACTGAATGCTTAACTAGGAACAGTTGCAAAGATTTGACAAAGAAAATCGAGAATTTAACATTGTGATTCGAATTTTATCAACCTTATAAATGCCACATAATATTTTTGTCAACGAAACGCGAAATTCGATTGAAGCGTAAATCGGATTCAGAAGAAGGGGCATTTGTATAAGAAAAATGTAGTGTGATGTAGTATGAGATATGCAAGTAAAATGCAACAGACATTATGTTGAAATGAAATATTCAATATTTCTTTAGTAACAGAAAAATTAAAAAAATCGGCATCTCTCCCAATTTCTTTTATCTTGTTATGAAGACTTTCATTTCAAATGTTCGCAAATACCGCTTTAGGCCTTCATTTAGTCCTACGGCTTGTATATGAATCTGCAGTGGCCACAAAGTCAGAGAATGAATATTTATTATTATTCAAATTGAATCGCTTTCCCTGGACAGCTCCAAGCTCATATTAGTTCAGCATTACTCTAACCTCAGGCCTGGCTGCTGAGCTCTACGTGGACGAGGAGACTCAATAATTCGAATACTAGCTTTTTGTCATTAAATTTGATCGCGAATGAAGAAAGTTGTAATTATTGATCTAATCTGCACAATAAACATCAAAAATGAATTTAAGCCAATGGCTCTAATTGTCTATAGTAAAAGAGTTTGAGATAAATTAATTAAACAAAAATATTCAATAAATCAAAGACTAGTCATGAATTAAATATAAACCAATGAACAGATAACTTATAGTGAATGGACCTTCGGCAATGTTCACAGTCACATGAATATAGTGGGGGCCAGGAGATTCCGCATTAGCGGAATGTTGCCACATGGAAGGCTTGCGAATGTTGCCACATGAAAGTCTGAAAATGGCATGTGCATTGTGCTATTGCACAGCGTTTTGCATATAGGTGCATTGTGCAAGTTGATGAACTACGGCTTCATAAATTTAATTCAAACCATTCCCTCGAATGAAAATACAAGGAAAATGTAAGGTAAAGAAATATCTTAAACTACCGATTCTTTCATTATACAGGTAATGGTGCTGCCGCCTGGGGAGATCGAATTCTTACTGGAACTCAGAAGTAAATATTTTTTCATCAGCTAGGACAAAGTTTTGGCAATAAGACGCATCTTTTACAGGCAGGGGCATTCTTCGGAGATGTTTTTCAGCAGCTCGACGGGCATCAAAGAGTGTTTGAGTCTCCCTGAGATGCGCCGCACGCCGCATGCTCATCACGTCGGGCTATTCCATCAGACGGCACGGCTGCCACAAGAGGCACAAGCTCGAGCCTATAATGGCATTTCCGACCTTCTTTTAGGATGTTCAAGTGGGAGTCTGTTAGCTCGCTTCGAACAGTCCAGGCAGACCACTGCCTACCGACGATGAGGGCAGTCCAAGTTTACTTGGCGCTGTTGCAGGCGACAAATACTGCGTTAAGAATGGCTGACAAGAGATAAATGTGCAAATAAATGCATTGTCTTAAGGTCTGTTTTCAACTGGTACAACTGAGTAAGCATCTGCGTCTAAGACATTTTTTTACTTGAGACCAGAAGATCCGAAAAATGTGTCGATAAGCAATTATTAGAATCCGAATATTTCGTTGAACCGTATATTCCATCAGTTTTGATGAATGTACAAGGATATTTTTTGGCAGCTAGTATTTCAAATAGAGTCATCGTTACGAAATGGGAATAGAGCCGTCGTCGGTGACAATGGATTCCTTCGAAGTCGAAGGAAGACAAAAATAAGACAATCCCACAGGTAATTTTTTCGAAGTAAATTAATGTTATTGTAACTATTCAAAAATGAAAAATTAAAACCTTATGGTTATCAATGAATATTATCTGCTGAGCTAAACAGAGTGTGGTCTCCAGAATACAAAATATATAGTCGGTTGCAAGTCATCTACTTCACCTCCTATGAAAAATTACCAATGAAACTCAATCAGGTATATTCACTCCTTACAACAACGTACATTAGTCACACTTGAAAATTCCGAGCAAAGAAGACGTCCGTTTGGCGGTGTGTAAAATGATTTGTGATGAAACTTTTGAATATCCTTAGTAAATATTTCATCAATATTGTCATTCAAAACATATCACTGCTTACGTATGTGAAATTAGGACTTGAATGAACTGATACTTACAGCTTGTAAGGACTATTTCTAACAAAATAGCGGGTTTTCCATAATGTAGTGTCAAGATCGAAGGTTACCTCGAAGGTGGTAGTGTGTGCGACGGGTTAGTTAGCCTCCTGCCTATTCAGATGCGTGTCTCGTATGCCAATTTCAACCTATTATTCATCTGTGCTGTAAATAACTGTATTTGAGTAAATGCTTGTGGGAACAAGTCTTCATTAATACTCCGACGAAAATTCTTTATAAACTGACTTGGTGAAGAACCCGATCAAGTTATTACACAGCTTCCGCAACCTCTTATATACTTTTAACTGCTGGACGTTACTCGGGTTAAAGTTCGATTTCTTTTTCACGAATTATTTATAAGAGACTTAAATACCAATGAGAAAATTACCGATAAGTGTACAACAAAAATAGTTATTTATTCAAGAATAGAAAGTTTTATTCATTTGCATAGTCTGTAGTGTATACATCATATCAGGATCATGAGCGTGGCGACATATTGCAGGCCTTTTTGTGTGCGTAGACTGCAAGAGGCAGAATGCTCGTGTGTACCGGTCCATTTTAAGGCGGAATCTCCACTGAAAAATTGTTGAGAATTCTCGGGGGATGAAGAAAAAGTTTGAGTGACCGTAACTCTAACTTATTCATGAGTGCAACGTGACATGAGTCAAGTTTGGGCTGGCTCCTCAAGCGCGACGCTCAGTATACAAAAGTTCCGAGGAGTCCTGGGAAGTCATTTTTATTTTACTAAATTCATCCCATTTCGTTGGAGGCGGTTCGTGAATTGATATCTTCCTCCTATTCTGTAATCTATGAGATGAATTCTTTACGATGTGGCTTCTTTTGCCGCCTAAGTAATACTTAATCAATGTGTGGATCCATAAACTTCGCACACAAAGCCTCTCAGCAGCAATTCGAACATGGCATCATGAATTTGACTAGAATGAGTGGAATTTAATATCGACCATCACTCCTCAGCACCCAAGTCGTTATTTATACTTTTGGCAGGAACAGCTTTTTACAAATTTTGTGCGAAGAGTGGTGAGGCTTGGACTTGACTTAAGAAGTTTCGCTAAAAAGCTCTGATCCATAAATAATTGATTTCTGATCCCTCCCTATTAGGAACTTTCGTCGAAAGACAAGACGGTTGACTTGCAAAGGAAAGAGCTAAATAAAGACTTTGTTACTATAATGAGCAGTGAAAAGCAATTGTGTTCACTGTAAAACATGCTAAATACAACCGTCACTCATGGGCAAGAAATAACTTGTTAAAAAATAAAGCCGAATGAAGCTATAATAGTGAAATTGAACGATATGTAGAACAATTTTGTTGCTCATCAACAGTCACGTTTGGTTTTCAAAACATGTGGGTTTGTGAGCGTTTAAAGTTCCTAACAGAATTTAAATGAAGAAGTTCTTAACAGAATTTAAATGAAGCTGCAAGCTCTCGATCCCCCTTCTCGGAAGTCACAGCCGTCAACAAGTATTCAAGGTGCAGGAGCTGTGACCTCACTGATGAGATCAGCCCAAAAGATCTGAACAATTAAGGTTGTATTGCCAGCCAAGCTAACGCCACAGCCTCAATTGCGGTCGGTTGTGTTGCGAGGATTTTCTCATGCTGCATTGCAATGAATTTATTCACGAGGAATTTTCATTGCTTTCCATTAATCCGGGTTAAAAGTTTATTTCCATTATTTTTTTTTTTGAAATAAATAATTGGAATATTATGTGAAATATTGCAGCTGGAAAAGTCATGTACTGCTTGCAAAATCGGGTAATTTCTAGAAAAGTCTAGAAATTACTAATTCCAAGTAGAGAAGGCGAGTAATAATTCGCGTTAAATTGAGTATCTGCCAGATTGTAATTTTTGAAATGTGAAACATTGGTTTTGGAATAGATCACTGCATCATTATCACGTTAAATATAGCACTCATATCTAGCCGCCGTATCTCCTCTGAATTTGAAATAATTTTTGTTATGTGGTTTGAAATGGAAAACTAATTTGATTTGTCAGCGACTAACTTCGTCATTATTGTCATAGGTATGAAATTTCCTAAGGTATATGACTTGAATATTTTTACGAAAAGAATAAATGCCAAAACCATTTCTCTGTACCCAAGCTATCAAACAAATTGATGGTTTGAGCATGAGTCTTCACCTCTTCTTTCCCTCATAAATATCTTAATATGTATCAAGAGGTGCCTTGGCTCTTTTCCTTGATTTCATGTGTACATGTATATTTTGACATTCTAAATCACAGCCAAAGTTTCTAACGCCGACAAACTCACAATCGCTCCAACCCACTCCTCACTTGTTCTCCTATACCACACGTACTACTCTCATTCAGAATAACTTCCATCATAACTCTTCTTTTTCTCTCACCAACCCTACATTTCAGCATCAGGTGCATAACACACCAACCCTACATTTCAGCATCAGGTGCATAACATTTTCCTTCACACCCCATCACTCCCCAGTTAAAATTTAGGGCAGGGAATAGAGCAGGCCGTCGCCGGCTGCAGAGCCGGCGTAGAGACGCGACAGAGCAGCGATAGAGCAGAAATATCTCATTCAGAATCACCTCCATTATAGCTCTTATTTTTCTCGCCTCATCCCTACATTTCAGCATCAGGTGTATAACAGTTTCCTTCACATCCCACCATGCACTCATACAGCACTCATCATCTTTCCTCTCATTCCACTGTACGAACGTCCGCTGCCACCCATTACCCCTAACACATTATAGGATGAGGTCGCCATCTCTGCTACCATCACGCCATACTTTCCCGTACCTGTTCCCGTAGTGTCCTATGTTTTTGTTCCCTCCTCAGAAAAAGCTGTTGCCAACAGGTTCCACGAGGTTCATAGCATTTTACCACCTCCAGGTCCACGAGGTTCATTTTTTTAAACGGGTGTAACACCAGCCAAGTGCTTTAAAAACATTGCGTTTCTGTTCTTCAAGAATCTGTGGTTGGTTGGTCCTTTTTTATATTAAAATATAAAGGAACTTGACCGAATTTGACCCAACCTTTTCTAACTTTAACGTCTGAATTCTGGTTGAATTCTAATCCTTCTGTACTCTTTGTTCATTTTATTACTTTTTATACCGACCTGTTGGAATGAAACTCAGGTCCAACAGCTATATGGTATTCTGGTACATTTTCCATTAATTTATTACCAGAATACACCATAACACTTAAACTACTACGGCCACGAGCAAGCTATGAAAGTACGATGCAAGCAGGTATACGCATGCTAAGATCCTTGAAGCACAATTGCACAAATTTAATTATGTTCAATCTTGAAATGTTTTGTATGTGTTACTCACAAGCATCACACACCCTAACTATAAAAATCAGACAGATCAAATTATAGAGCTTGTACTACCCGTGCTCGTGACACTTGCCTAATATACGTTACGATACGATCTTCCTGTCTAGCTGCGCAAAATTTCTTCTATTGTTCAGTAGCTTAGGAATACCACCATCACCATCGTCAGCCACTGATCTTAGGCATCGCCTGGCCCGACAAATGCGTCTTCCAGCACACTGTCATCACAGGAGTGCAAGAGATAGCTAGCTTATCCATTTTTTGTCCGTCAAATTTGGCAATCCCCTAAACGCCTAAAGCATCAAATTTTCCGCACCATTAGGCAATGGACTGAAGGTCGAGCGCTGGCTTAGAGGCTGCCCCCGGCCGCGTCAGTCTTCGTCAAAAAGAAGCAACTTCAGTCGCGAAGAGTTATTGACTAAGGGCCTGTGCTCGAAACACTCGACTGACTTTCGATCTATGCGATCATTAGACCATAAAATTTAAACTCTGTCAAAAAAGTTGTTCTGAAGCACGAAAAAATATGTGAAGCATTGCGCACACTAACAGCGGGCATAGGTCGACCATTCATGCATGTAACTTCAGAAATATCGTGAATATTGTTTTCTAGGTGATGTGTAGTACAAGTGAGTGAGAGAAAATGTCCACTGGTCATTTTTTGCTTGCTGTCATCAAACTTATGTTAAAAAATTAATGTTTCTATCACAAGATTGAAAAAATTTCAAAACATATTCACAGTGCAAAGTGGTTGTTAGGTTATGAGCCACTTATTATAATCCTTTATGATATCAATGAAGTTTGAAATTAATTATATGTTCAGATTCTACCTAAACCAATATTCTCTGTCGAAAATTGTTCGCGGACAAAGGAATATCCTTCTGATTTTCATCTAAAAACTGCAGTTCACTTCCACGGCAAAGTTCATTAGTTTCATCTGAATAAAATTCGGCTGGACAAATTATCGTAACTATTTCAACTGGTTAAAAAAAGAACCGAGCTTAGGATAGAACTTCTGGTGTGTTATGCGGTGTTACATGTCCTCTCAAGTCTGAACGAGCTTTCTTCTGGTCCTGAGTAGCTAAGTTTGGTATTTTTATTAGTTCCATGAGTGGCACCCTGGAAAACAGAGAGAAACCTGAAATAGATCCCAAGATAAAGCCGACTTTTCCAATAGATAATAATCACTCGACTTTCGCTACAAATTTTGTAGCACTTTGATATTTATGCGTCGCCGAAATATTAAGCGTTAAGCTACAATTCTGCTCGTAATAATCTGAAAAAAAAAACAAAGAAAATATTCATCATGTGACAGCAAATACTAATTATGTGACAGCATTGTGTCCATACCAAAATGCGCGGGCACAATGCCGTGGCATTCCAACTATCGACTAATTCCCGTGCTATTTTTTTACATGGGAATTCCTTAGTATAACTTCTCCAGAAATGGAGGAATTCCTCCATTTCCTTCTTCCACCGTTCCACTTGAAATGGTGCGCTCGCATCAGCGTTCAAAGAAAATTATTTCGAGGATCTGGAAGTTGAAAATTTTATATTTGAATTCTTTTTACATTTTTAGCTCATATCGCATTTCACCTCGGTCGTTAAGCTGACGAAGTAAACAAATCACTAGGGGATGAAATGCTGCGATCAATGTGGGTACTAACTAAGAATCTTGCATCAAAGTGTTTTAAAATATATGAAGATAACTTGTTAAAAATTGAAAAAAATTGAAGTTCCACAGAGCACCCTTGTCGGCATCAAACACGTCACTGAAGGAAGTTGATTGAATTAACTTCTCAAAAATATCTGCGGTGATTATTCATCATACAAAAATGAAACAGCATAGCTTGTGAGTTTCGCACAAGAAAAGATTGTCACTGAATAAAGTAGCCATACGAAAAATCGAAGATTGACTTTAAAGACAGCAAATTCTAATGAGCATTCGAACAACAAAATGTTTATGAACACCAACGAAGCAGATTTTAAATGAACACGAGATTGTCTCACTTCACAAAACGGCAGCCAACAGTTAAGTAAGTCTTCAACTGAACATAAGATTGTCTACGTTCACTTAATGACAGCCAATGGTTAAGTACGTCTTCCAATGAACATAAGATTGTCTCAGTTAACAAAACGACAGCCAATGATTAAGTACGTCTTCCAATGAACATAAGATTGTCTCAGTTAACAAAACGACAGCCAACAGTTGAGTAAGTCTTCAAATGAACATAAGATTGTCTCTGTTCACTTAACGACAGCCAATAGTTAAGTAAGTCTTCCAATGAACATAAGATTGTCTCAGTTAACAAAGCGACAGCCAATAGTTAAGTACGTCATTGAAGTAGGCAAGCATTCCTCTTGATCACACGGAGCGTCGATGCTGACGACGCTCGTCTCCGAGCATCAACGACGGCCTTGCAATCCCGCGCAGGAAATGATGGCAGGAGCCAGGGGAGGGGCAGGCTTACTTATGTCAGCTTTGCCGGAGTATTACGCATCATTTCCGCGCACCTTGATCCAGCTCCCATGAGGCCACGGTAAACGAGGAGTCCCTTGTCCATTTGTAAATGTAAGCAAAGTTTGATGAGCAGTCGAAACTGTTATATGAAGATGAGCTTAAATACATCAAGCGTGAATTAATATCCCAGTTTTAATTTTGTGCCACGCATGTGAAATGAATGAGCGTCAAATGATAAATGAGCGGCAAATTATTTAAATGACCTAAATAAATAAAAACTTAAACTGCGAATGTGTTCCTTTTTTATGCTCTGTCATCTATAGTTGTTATCATTGTCATGTCATTGTCGACCGTTCATTTTTCTCACAAAAAACACCAACATTTTCAGAAAATCAATTATGTTTTATGCACAATTCAAAATGATTGAGCTGCTTTTTACATTTTTCGAAGTATTTTTTGCAAGAAGTGAGAAAATTTTAATAAATGCGGAAGAATAACTTTAACAATTTGAAGTGGAAGGGAAATGAAGTGTCAATTGTTCTTGAGGGGAAGGAGACTCGCGATTTTTGTTGATGGTAAACTCATATAAATGCTTAATATAAATAGTTCTTTGCCTAAGGCATTTTCTTTACATTTACCTAGTCATCGCATTTTTTTCGTTGGCTTGCGCAATTAGTGTTTAGCTAATGTACTATTCTATCAGAACTTCACCGCAAGAAAGCAAAAAATAATCTTTCCTTAATTATTTAAGAAGCAGGGCCGCGAGCAATGTTCATATTCCCTCAGAAAAGGTCCTCTAAAGGACATATTGCCGGAGAAGTTATTAAATATTCCAGAAGTTCCTGAGGCGCGGACTTTGGATGAATTTCTTTGAACAATTCGCTAGAATGTGCATTGTTTCTTCAAAACAAAAATGCACTTCCTGCTTCTAATGAAGTTCCGTAGAAAATTTATGCTTCTTACACTCAGTGGCAAATTGCGTGTAAATGGTAGTTTTATTAAGACGGTCAATTCCGTTGTACCCGTTCAGGTTGCTTTCATCTTGAATATAAAGCGATACAGTGTTATATTTTATTCGCTTTGTCTTTATTTGACATGAAAATGTCAAATTAATAATCATTTGTGACATAGCTACTTACCAGGCTTTATTTTCTAAGGAGATATCTGTTAAATTGGTGTGCATATTGATATGTTGACCATACTGCGAGACCAGTAATTCCCATCGTATACCTAGAAAGAACTTCATGACAAAATATTTTGTTATATTTCAATTTATAAAAAAATCCCTAATTTTCATTTATACAAATTTCCTAAATTTTGGGGGATGTTTGACTGATTGGCTGTCACTATCGAAAACTTAGGAAAAGCTTTTGAGCAACGATTTTGCAAAAATGTGATTCTCCTCAATACCTGAATATGAGTAACGTGAAAAAATCGGGCGCTCAGTTTTGGAATTTCTGTAATAGTTAAATCCAAATCTTTACAATTAATTTAATTACAATCTGCATATTGATTGCCCTTTGTAAGATTGATTCCCACTATTGTGAAGAAAGCTTGCTTGAATCGAATTAAGCTAAACCCGATCGCAGGCAGCTCGAATTAAAGCAGTGAACTGAACTGTGATGAGTTTGAACTGGTAGTTGTTGGACAAAACTTTGGGAAGCGAAGAAACTAATCAAAAGGAATTGAGGTCAAATAAAACACGATTGCAAGCAAAGTTTAAATAGTCTTTTCTTTAATGAAAATTACTAAATGGCATTAATGCCATCATCCCTAAACTTGCTCGGTACTGCCCCCAAAATTTGCGGTAGCGACTCGACTTCACTGTGTGTGAAGAGGCAATGGAGTTGCGCCTTGCTTCCACGTCTGCCCAACCCGTAAATCCTGAACAATCAAAAAACGAAACGGTGATTACAGAGATCATGAAAAAAATGCTCGGACGTTAATTAAAAGGGCTAAATGCGAAAAGGGTCCTTTTCCAGGCAAAAAGAGAAAAGGCTGCGCATCGTAGCAAAAAGATTTTCCGAGTCATTAAAAAGGGTTTACCACACGTTCGCTTAAGTTTTTAAGGTTATTATTGAAATAAAGTTAGTAATTCATTAAATGTTTTATGGGGAAGATGCAAAATTTATAATTACGGGCTTATTCTTTGATCGGGTCATAAGTGAAGGGGAACAGGATTTAGCACCTCATCACCGCCTACTCCGTGCCTACGAAGGTGGGGTGACGTACCTGAAGTACTAAAAAATCCCTCGGTGAACGTCGGTGCGTAACAAGTCCAGCGGCTGGAACACACCCGCGCAGATGTTGCCGGGGCCAAAAACGTAGTCGTAGAATGATCTGTCGTGAACGCATAAATCAACGTACAGAGATGGTTTTGGTACCGTTGGATAGATCAGAATGTCAGCTTTAAGATGAGACTAAAAACCGGAAAAGCCGAAATCCAAAATTTTACCCTAGACGCTCCCCTTAAACTAACTAGTTAAACTATTAGTTTCACCTCAAATGTATACGTTAAAACTGTATGACGCGTCACCCCAAGTAAAGCACAGAGTAAGTAGTAATGAGGCTATGACCCGAAAAGCTTTAACTACTCAAAATTACCAATTGTTGCCTCAAATTGGTAAGATTTGTTGTAAACTGTGTTATTTAAAGAATGATTTATGAGTTTAGGTTAGGTGCTAGGCAATCTGATTTCCGATAGGCAATCCCTAAATTCAAATTATATAGCCTCAATAACTTCGGGCAAGTTGGACAACGGAATAGCCACAATTTATCTCGCGGGCTGGTCTGCCGATACATTCCTTAACTGAGGTCTGCTCATGCTCATTGATCCAATATATTATAGACACCTTTGATTATTCGAAACATAGTCTTGCTTTTATTGAAGTTGCATTAATTAACCTGAAGGTCGGATGAAGCGGTTGCTGCCTCTTGCCCTCGAGCGGCTTAATTAATTAATTTGTGACATCCCCGTAGGCATAATGAACCCGCTTGCTGCAGCTGAACTCGGGTAACTCGCGTAAATTTTCCAATGCAGCAGATATGTTGGCACACGCAAAAAGAAGTCGCAGAGTTTTACGTTTTTAATTTTTCTGGCTAATTGTGCGTTTGTATTCAAACTTTCAATGAAAATCATCGATTTTATGTAATGCATGAAAAAAGTGTGGGATATTCAAGATGGAAGACGTAAAAGAAATAATTTGTTAATGTAAGTCCAGAATTCTGCACACCCGAGGTTATAGTGCACTACTTAAATACAAGGCAATTTGGGGTGAGAAGTGAACGCAGGTAGATGATGAAATTCCTAGGCACTACTTCTCTACTTCACTTCTTGAATCTACAATACTTTTTACTTCATACGAAACAATGTAAGATTTGAGGCAACCATTGATTTTATTCTTCGTCAGCCCTCATCCGATGAGAGACTGATGACATGACGAATGTGTTCTCCTTTATTTTAATCTCTACCCAGTATTTTTAGTGTAGGTATAGCAGTGCTTCTTATGTAAGGTCTGCCTATTATGCCCGGATAGCGACTGCATGTAAACTTGAGAGCTGAAATTCCCTCGTATAAACCAGCCTGTTATTTCTGCCTTCGATATCCTATTTTTCTGCGCATGTTATTTTTTATCAGCGCATTTTCGGAATTGTCTGTGAGTAAAACTAATATAGGATGTATATTAATTTTTTTCAATGGCAAAGATGTGATTAGCCTAGTAATGAGGGAAAATATATTAACGTGTCCTCATATTGAGAAATCAAATCCTTGAAAATTAAATCTCTTTTATTCCCCACATTTTTTACACTAAACGCTCACTCGCCACGGAACGTTGTGTATTATTCAGAATTTAAACCTTGTACCAACACAAAATTTATTCTGATATTGAGATTTTATCATAACTCCAGCAACGCCTACCGTAGCGTATCAACATAAAGGCATCTGTTCTCATTCCGCGCGACATTGTCTCGAACATGCAATTGGCAAGATTTACCACGTAATTTATTGTAATAACTGAATTATTGTATATCAATCAAAGTTTTCATCGAAACGAAAAGAGTCTTCGATTTGAAAATCAATGAATCTTAGGGATTTTATAATCAGTCCCTAATCACGCTTCTAATTTCGTGTTCTCAGTAATTAATTAATTATATTAATTAATAATGAATTAATATAATTCAGGTAATAATTATTACTTGAATTATATTCATAACATTACTATATATTAAATTTCTATAAAGTAACGCAACAACACAACACCGCCAGCAGAATTGATGACGGTCGAATTTCTTGCAATTTTAAATTTTTTGTGTTTTTTTTTTTTGCTCGGATAATACTTCTTAAATTTTTTTAAAAATCACGTCTAGGCCAGTTATGCATAATAATATACAATCAGCAACAGTAAAATCATTTTCTCAGTTACGAATAAAATTACTGCATTTCTGATTATACGTTTTTCAAGTCATATATATTTTCTAACATAGTGAAGTTAGTTGAGTTCACTTAGAAGACTCGGGCACCGCGTGAGTCGATCTGTGTTCTAAGACCGGCCATTACCGGAGCATTAAGAGATCGCCTCTAATATACAGCCAATTAAAGACTTGACATTCTAGACGGCAACACTTGATGCTTCGCTTATAAAAACTTTTACTTGTTTTTACCTTTTACAAATTTTTTCCTGGGATCTGAGTAATGGCAAGTAATTCGCGGCGACTCCGGAGTTTCCGATGCAACAAATCTTCAATTAAGGCAGAGCTTAAAATAAAGGCTTCTGTTTACATCGCACATTAAACACACTTACTTACTGTTCAGTAATTCCAAGTGGAGTCCAAAGTACAGCCTTGAGCATGATATACCCACTACACAGTCTACTACCACAGTATTACAATACGGCCCAAATAACCGTGTCAAATAAATCGTAATTACCTAACTAATATATATACTTGGTACGTGATGAAAGCTTGTACTCGGATACCCACGTCTGTCTGGCGATGGAAATTACCTCTTCCATAATATTGGTGAAGTGCTGTATAATTGTGTCTTGTAAACGAAATAATTAAATTATCTGGCGTCTCATTACGTACCATACGAGTAGCTAACACAGGCATACAGCCACAAGCAAAGCTTTGATTAAGGCCAATGATTCAATGCTCCTGCTCTCGTGATTTGAAAGTGATCTCCTTTATAAGGAAGACCGTTGTTTCCCACTGATGATGAATGTGTCATAACGTATTTAATGTGTCAAATAAGACATAACATATCGAATAAAATGCCACGCAACTCAAATACTTTATACCACTCAAATTTCAATGCATGCCTAAGAACATGAATGTGTCTGGTTCATGGTCATATCTCAGAGGCACGGTTAAGTGTGCAGTCGATGCGTGTGTACCTAAGATGAAGCTCGGTGCAGTCAAAAAGCCCCAGTGTATGAACAATACTGCAATACTCAGGTAAAGACCAAGAAAAAAGCATACAAGCGTTATTAACAAACTCGCACCCAATGCTGATTAAAACCTGTATGCAAGAGCTCGAAATCAAGCCAAAAAAATCTGTCGCACCGCAGTGGAAAACTTTGAAAGGAAAATTGTGAAAAATACAACAACAAAAAAGAACACAAAGCCCTCTTTTTAAACGCTAGCTCTAAGTGTAAGACAAACGACTGTTTTTCTGGTCTATGAAGTAGATCAACGAAAGATATCCTCTGATGAGGGCAAAGCTAACGTTCTTAATCAGTTCTTTAGCAGCGTGTTCACAGATGAGGACTTGAACAGTATTCCAGATATTGAGGAGCGCCCAGTAGGCTCGAAGTTAACAGGTTTTGAAATACACGAAGAAGAGTTTCTCAAATGCCTGAATGCTCTAAACCCCAACAAGTCATGTGGACCAGACGGCTTCCACTCTAGATTGCTCCATTTTCCTTCAGAAATCTAGCCGTCTATTTTTTCCGGCCATTTTATTCCTTTTTTATTTTATTTTTTCAAAGGCCGGCCATTTTTTCCTTCAGAAAAAAAAACTTGAAAGAAGGGACTCTGCCAGCCGATTTAAAAGAAGCTCATGTTACACCATTTTTCAAAAAAGATGATAGAAACGATTTGCCAGACGTAGTGTCAAGCGTGTGCTCCATGTATGCCGGTTGCACAAAAGTTTATAATACAGCTATAGACGCGTCAAATAAAGTGCGGTCACTAGATGATCTTGACAGATTCGTTGACTAGGCTGATACGCGGCAGCAGCGTTTTAATGTTGACAAGTGTAAAGTACTTCACCTCGGGAAAAACAATGAGCAGCAAGATTACAGTATGGAAGACATGGTTGCAACGAGAGGGTAATGATCGTCTTGGAAGTCTAGCTTGGAAAAAGGTTTGGGAGTTAATGCCGAAAAGGAGCTGAAATTTTCAAGCATATTGCAACGCAAGCTAATGAATCCAATAAACTTCTTGGACTGATCAGACGCTCCTACGAGTGCCTAGATGCAGAAGCTGTTGTTTGTCGCTGTCGTGCATCCAAACCTAGAGTTTGTAAACGCCGTGTGATCATCGAAACTTGAAAAGGACAAAAATTTAGTATGGAGTGTTCAAAGACGTGCAACAAGGACAATTCCAGGCTTGAAGGGCAAGTCTTGCTAAGAAAGATTCAAGATTATGAAGCTGCCAAGCCTCAGTTTTCGACATCGGCGTGGTGACCTCATTGAACTATACAAAAATATCCAGGATTTATTCAAGGTTCCAGAAGGATTACTGGAAGTTTAAACAAGAACCACCACCAGAGCCACGGCTATAAACTAATAAAAACTGCGTTGCAACACATCCACGCGACAACATTTCTTCTCGCTTCGAGTCCCGACATGTGGAGCAGCCTCTCCGATTACATCGGTGACGGCCAGAGTATGAACGCGTACAAGAACAGACTAGATAAAGCTAAGGAGAAATATATATTCAGACTTGAAATGCCTAGCACCATATCGGACCCGGTGGAAGTCTAGTAGCTATTTCAATCTATCCTCAGTTTTGAAACGATCCGGTCAAAGGACCTGTTTTTAAATATCCTGTGAACAAGTCACGAAAAGTGCAATAATCTGCTACAGCCCACTGGCATGGCACACGATACGAAAGGAACTGAAGTGAGGACGGCCCGTGACCGGACTGAACATGTAGATGCACCTGGCATAGAACGGACCGTGACTGGCATGTGACTGGCAAGTGCCCAGCAGTATGGTGTGACTCAAGCCTAAGAGGCCTGACACGTTCCAACCATCAAATTACTTAAATACTAAGAAGAAGCCATCATATTTGAGGTACATCCATGTTCTTTCCTAGTGGGGACAGCTGGGGGCTATATGATGCCATGCATGGAATTACGAGCAATGGAGCCCAAATTTTCTTCTGTTCTGTAAGCCTGTTTGAATCTTAAACGTATCCTCTATGCAAACAGGTATGTGCCAAATTTAAACCTGATGAAATGCCAATCATCAGGGTCATTCAGATGATGGATGATAAGGCTGATCAATACATGAATATTGATATGTTTTAGAGTTCTGTTCACTGACGAATTCCGTTCTACTCTATAAATGGGCCGATCGAGTGATGGTAAAACGGAAACTATTTGGGGAGCATGAAACAGAATTAAATGTTTAACACAACGGAAAAATCGCTTATGATAAGCTGTATTAAAAAAATGATAAATATTCTAGTCAATCAAATGTGCATAAATTAATTTCATACATCTAGACGGCCGTTATATATATTTATATCTAGACCATTGTGGTCCACTGACCATATTTTCACCAATTTCATCTGAGGCTAGAATGAGTTACGCTTTCATCGTCGGAGCTTTTAACGCTCATAGACAGCTATGAGTGGATGCTATACGTACGCAACACAGCCTCGCTGCTTACATGCGGCAGCTGATTGTTTAATGGCACAATTACAGCGAAAAAATGGGCATTTTTCTTGCCGTGCGCCTTTGATTTATGCGATTTTCCCGTCGCTCCGTGCAAAAATCTTAGCTTATGAAGCACCGGCATAGCGACTCTAGTTTTTGACTAGTTAATGATGATAGATAGGCACCAAAAATTGCTGGAATCTGAAGATGAAATGAAGCTCGGCTGTGAAACAAGGCTGGTTTGGTGGTCGGTGCAACTCAAGTAATTTGATGATGATCATTCACTGAGCATTGGCAGACTGCATTTATGATTTATATTTTTTATGTGAACGAAATTGTGGAATTTGCAGTGAAATTATAATAGGCCTATTATCTTCTCCCCATACTCACGTATTCGGTGATGAGTTGCTTTTGCAATATTGTCGCACTCCTGTTCACGTTGGTTTAAGGGCGTAGAGCGATCAAGGTTTCGTATCAGATTGTTGAAAGATTTACTCTACAAATGCAAAAGATTCGTACTACTTGGCAATTTAATAGGCCAAGTAGTAACTTGCAATAGTTGAGATAATATCTACACTACTGTATCTCAAGTTCAGATATTATCATTGGGTTGCATATGTTTACCGCCAGCTCAATGGTTCACTGCAATGCCTCTTTTATATCAGTGACGGGAGGCGGTTAGGACGTCCAGGAGATGGTATATACGATCCTCAGTGCCAAGTTTTTTTGTCTTCTCATCGCAACAAGAAATTTTAGTAAAAACAGTGGTTACCACACGACCATATGAGGCTAAATTTTATGTTATTAATTTCGCCTGACATCAGCAGCCGACTAGTATTGCTGACTTTTATAAAACAAATATTTGTTTTCGTTTTTTACTTTTAATTTTTACTACGTAATGCTGTAACTAGTAGGAAGCATACTGCATGGTTATCGCAAGACCGTACAGCATATCGACCGATATAATGCCAGCTTGCTGCTGCGTAACAATACATGCATTCCACGCATTATTTCAAGCCAGAATTTACATCGAGGTCGCATGAAACTGAAAACAAATTCACGGAGCACAACATTATATTTCACCACCAATAATAAAATAAATATCAAAGGAAATCTCATATATTTGCCGTTGAAAAACATAATTTAAAAGTCAATGAACAAGTTGAGATACAATTATTTCGCTCATTCTCTGTTTTATTATTTTTAATAGTCATAAAAAATTGTTCCTATTGATTACATTGGAATAATTATTTGCCTTCAATATTTGACAGAGTGAAAAAGTGTTCAATTGGTGGTTCCATTTCTTGAGATGTAAAAACCATAATTCAATTGATAAATGAACACCAACATTGTACTGACAATTCATGATTAATATTTTACCTAAATGTTCCAGTTTGTCATGCTTAATATTACAAAAACATTATAAAACTTTAAGGTGAAAAATTTCACGCCAAAGTTCCTCTCCTATAGAGGTACATATTCCCCATTCCCAGTTACCGTATAAGTTTTGTTGACAAAGCTATGAAAATATTGCTTTGCAAATTTTGCGTAAAAGTTTTGCGTGTCCAGAAAAGATTTTGCAAGCGTTTTGTATGAAATGCATCTGCTGAGAGATCCCGGCACAGTTTTCGGCTGGTTGGAGGCCTGGCTTTGCAGCGCACAAATAATTGTTTTTTCCATGTCGTGCTTATCTTTTCGGTTCGTTAAAACAAAACTGCAGCGTCATCGCGGATTTTATTCCGGGCTTTATAGCGTTTAGAAAGACAGATGTAATTACATGAGCAAGCAGATCTCAATTTTGCGTCGTTCAGTAAAATCGGAAGTGCACGTGGCGTACGTGTATATGTGATACAGTCAGACTTAAAAACTGAACAAATTGTTCTCTGGAGAAGGACGTGCCTGTCGTTACGTAGAATATTTCGATAAGAGACAGTCAATTAGTGGAAGACGAATGTGGAAGTCATATGTACAGAGTGTAATTAAGTTCATGTGTCAGAAATTACTGTGTCTTGTTTTTATCCTCAAAAGGCAGTGTACAACCGAACTATATGATAACATAAGGCTTCTATAAAGTGGTAGCCATGTGTAGACTGCGGCGACGAGTGCGCCACGATAGTGAAGTCCTAGAACCATGAGCATCAGTTGGAAAATCAGTTTCGAAATTTAATGAGCAAAATTGTTCAGGTTTACAGCTGCATATATACTAGCAGGTATCTTTCTTGAAATTTGTGTAACCGGAACTAACTGAGTATAATCAGTTGATTATTATCTGCAAAAATATTAGCAGGAATAGAAAACATACACTTTTTCAAGCGGCATTTTAGTCATGATATAATAAAAGATATTTCTTTTACTGAAATAACTCAATATAATTTCTAATATCTAGAAGCAGACAACGTACAGTAGATGTGAATTTACATCATGCGGCGTAGATTTACATCACGCATCAGCCACTAGCTTCATATGACACGACTATAGGCATTGTCAAACGAATATCGAATTTATGAATATGAATTACAATTTAACACATTTTTAAATTTATCTCACTCAGGGCTGCTAATTGGTTAAGATCGCCAAGAATCGGGCAGATAGTTGATGGTTCGAATCCCGCAATTGATTATGAAAATTCTTGTTGAAATCCGTGATGTTTCCGGGTCCTTATTAGAGTCAGCGACATTCCATCACCTAATCAAAGTTGACAGCGCTAATTAGTACTATCCAATACCACAAATAAAATTAACATTTACTTCTTTCCTTGTCCAGAGAAAATTAAAACCGGGACTTGAAAATTACTCCAAAAAAACGACTTTCGACAATAATTTTCCACGAAGAGCAACTTTTTCATAAAGAAATGTCTTCTCAGACCAAAATTAACCTGCTCACAGGTTAATTTAAGCTAAACTCCTTTATCTTTTCAGATATTTTGTACATATGTTTATGCTAACTAATTTAAGCAATATTTTACCCTCAACGACATCTCTCCACCATTCCTGTTTTACGATGATTCCTAATATCGACACTGGAAATTAAATATCAATATTAAGCCCAGCTCATATCACGACATTACCTTTATTATTTCAGTTAGCGCTCATGGAGTTTCTTTGAATTTACGGTGCCAAGCTTCAAACACTCAGAACCACAATCAAACATTGAAATAGATGTGACGGATTGAGCAAAATTTCATGCGTTTCATTGTAGTATGGAGGCGTGGGAAGTCTTTTTTAGTTATCATTTAACTTTTTAGATAAGTCTAATGCGGGCAGGAAATGGAAATGTTCACTGCAGAGTCGGGAACTAATCAGTCATGTAGTTGTCTGCTTGTATGAATCGAAATAATTTAAAAGGGTACTGAGCGCGTATTTGTTATTCGTACTGAAATCATCGCAATTTAAAGTTATGCAAATTTTTTATTTTTTTTTAATTGAATTTTGTAAGAAAGAGACCAGACTAGATATCAAATTTGTAATTGTATATTTAGGAATTATGGCTTAATAAATGGAATAAAATTTCCCTGCAACATTGTGATTTACACTCCGATGGTCCCCAGAACAAACATCTTATATATATGCCCTGGCTAGAACTGATCCAGACTAGCCCATTACGCTCCTTTAATTTCATACGCCGTTCAACTTCAATTTATTCTGTCGTCTTACCCTTCATTTCATCACACATGATCCTGCGACTACGCAAGGTAAACTTACCTGCTTAACTTACTGCTAATCACGCAAAATATCACAAGCAAATTAAGGTTAACCATCTTTTTCCTTTCTTCGCCAACTATAAAAATTTTTCCCCAACTGCAAAATAACTTGTCTGTTTTTATCATTCTCGCTTATGGACAACAATATTAAGAGAAAAATGCTACTGAATTTCTGAATGGCGAAGTAATTCTTAAATTAATAAAACATCACCCATTAAGTATATTTGCTGAAACTTAGAAATGATCTACAAGAAGATCCCATGCTAAAATAATTCACTTAATGAATTTTAATTCAGTACCCGCAAAGTTTTCATATATTTAACAGTGTTGTATTTCGTTTCAGATCAATTCGAGGCACCTAAACCGTCCGGGACGGCGGACAAGTTCTCAATTTTGGCAGGAACGAGTCGTTCTCGCGTGTCCCTTTGATGGGCTAGTCAACACGCGATTTAATCAAGCCAGAGACTGACTGGCTTCGTTGGCAAGCGTAAAGCCAGATGTTGCTCATTGCGCTCAGCAGAGACAGCTTGCGCTTCGCTTTATCAGCGGCACTGCGCTAGTTAGCGGCTAAATGAACGCTGCAGCTGCTCAGGTTTTGCATACTGTTACTCAGGTGGTGCATACTGTGGCGCGCACTGTTTGTTCTCTCGAATTGAACAGAGAATTGCTCGATTGAACAACAAATTAAATTGAAAAGATTACCGCGAACAATAGTTGCTTCAGATTTGTTTTTACTGTTTACTTGTAAATTATTATTTTGTAACATCACCATCATGATTTTTGCGCAATGAAGTCCAATGATCCATGCATACAAAATTTCTCGATGTGCACTCCAGTTTTTACCAGTGTTTCATTTTCTACTTCACTTAGAATTAGGTCACAAAATTTGATATAAGTAACTTTTTCTCTCTAACCTTCGGAACAAAAAAAAAATACGACTTGGAAGGGCAAACCAGATCACAAACTTTTTGAACTTATAGTAATTTTAGAAACCACACGTATATACAGTAAATTGAGCTTACGTGCAACCTGAAAACATCCCGTCAAGTTAAAATAATCAATATTGGAAAGATGGTTCCGATTTATTGTCTCCTTAAAGTTCTCATGTGTGCATTAACAAATAAAACGAGCGTTCTTGGACAATATTTAAATCCGCATCATAAATTAAATTGCATTTGTAGATGAAATGAAACATAGGAGAATTACGTTTCGCTCGAAATGAACTTGACCAAATTTTTTATTAGAATCAGTCGAGGTTCGTCGCAAGAAATGAACGTCGCGTGATTGAATTTGGAATGCAGTGAAGTTTGCGCCTAAATAATGCTTACCTCGTGACCAATAATTTGTTAGCCACTTAAAAGCTCATTCAAAAAACGAAGCATTCGGTTTTATTAGAAGTTGAAGCTTAATTTTTTTTTAAATAATGTTTTAAATATTTCTTGGAAAAATTCTATTCAAAGATACCGGACAATAATTATTGACATGAAAGGGATTTCATTTTTTTTTTCCAAACAAGTAAGCACTGTGAGCATGCTTGTTCCAGCAAACAAATTCACCCCAGCTATTTTTCTAAATAATATTATTCTAAGATACAAATCATCAACAATGTATTTATTGTTCATGTATGCTACGGTGACAAATATTATAGTAACTCGTGCAAAATTTCCATGTAAATATGCCAATGAACTGTTCGGCTTGAAGCCGGATATTCTTATATTGAGTCTTCTAATGATTGTTTATTGTTTGCAAAAGGTTTTTTATTGTTTGCAAAAGGCTGTTTATTGTTTAAGCGACAGGAAAATTCAGGAAAACGTATTATTCGAAGGATGGACTGATTATTATTTCCTTTTCTACCTCCCATTCTAGAGCGTTGTACAGGTGATGTTAAGATACGGGTTGAATAAAATCGACGGATTTGTTAATTAAATTGTTAAGTTAACCGACAGAACCAGGTTTTCTTGAATAATCTGTCTATACTAAAAAACTGGACGCTCTATCTCACGTGGAGAGAAATTAAAGCCTGAAATTTGATCGATCCAGAGCTACGCTTAACTTACAATGAATCGCACAATAGTTGAGAGATACAGGACTCTTCAAATCAGCTACGTGTGATAGGATTCAATTCATTTTCCATTTTTTTGCTCCTAATTTCACGTATCTATTATAATTTAAAAACCTAACAAACACGCCATTATCAAGCAGAATAAAGTTGATTGCAAAGCGACTGACAAATATTAGCACAACCCCTTTTTTTACCGCGCATTTTTCCGTCTTAGAGGTCGAATTAACCACGAACGAAGAGGAAATTTCAAGCTGCCATAATAAAATATATTTGAAATTAATCTAATTTCCGTGAACTGCCAATCGCACCGATAGGAAATGATAGGAAATATATGGCAATCATAATTTACTAAAGAACGTGCTGAAAAATTAAAACTTTTTGTAAAGTGGAAAGTGGATCGCACTAAGTTTGACTTCTAATAAGAGTATAAAAGTCTTTTTGGAAAAAATATTCACCTGCCACATATATTTAAAAAATACAAATCATAGGAATAGATTCACACCACCTCAAAATGAGGTATCCTGTGAATACCGCGGACGTAAATTTAATATCAATCGCAAAGGAACATACATGGAAGTTTTCATTATTATGAAATAAGCAGCGAAGAGGGAACAGTTATCCCTGAACTTGGGAACTGTCTGAGTTACAAATTTCCTGAGTTACGTCAAGTATAACCAGCCTGCAAGCATCCGGTTCTCTATCTCCCTTACATCTAAAATAAGAAGATGTACTGTTGTTGCTTGAGATGTACTGTTGTTGCTTCCGCGCGTTGCGTCTCACGCTTCAGGGCAACACAGCAAGCCAGCGCTCGAAGTCCAACACCGTCATGTGCTCGCAGCAGTCGACACAAAGTGGAAGACAAGTTACGATATGGCGGTACAAAAGGTTCTGAGGAGGATGATATGTTGGGGCCTTAATTTTCTACCTAAGCAAGGTTGTCTAAAGAAGCACACGAAATGTGCGGCAAATTGTAACGAGCCCATAATTTTATAGATTGTGCACTATTAAAATTATCGTTACTTTAGACAAAAGTATTTTCCACTAGTGACTCAGTTTTCGAATAAGAAGTGCTGTAAATTGTTCAGTACTTAACAATTAGCACCTCGATGGGGAGACTGGTCGTGAGAACTGCCATCGTTTCGGTGAAGAAATGTCCCTCGCATCTGTGAAGGGCTTTTCAGACGCATAGCGTGCAAGTTTAATGATTTACTGGTGAACAATATACCGGGAAAGAGGAAATCTTAGTCGAGGAGACATGAGAGTTGAGCTAACTGTAAATAACCGTTAGTTCAGAGCGAACATTTACAAGATAAGGACTTATAGGGGAAATATATGTTTATTGGGCACATTGGTGGGAATAGCGCAGTATTTCATGCCATGCGAATAAGGAATGACCAAAAATTTTGCAGAAAAATTGAACGAATGGTGATAAAAAATAAATTATTTACATTTCATTTATTTTCATATCTGCTTTTTGGCCGTAACTTCCACAATCATTGAAATGTCGGTAATGAAAAGCCACCGCTGTCGTTGTTTAGAAATTATGGTCACGAATAAATTCTTATGAAAAAACTGTCTGTTTTTCTAAATCAAATATAATGGTCGCAGCTAATATTTTTTTAGCCCTCAGTTCATACTGTTTTATCACAGAAAATGTTTAGACTTGAAAAAAACGCAGCTCACAAATTACCTTCAAGCAGTATTGGAGTGATCAGTTTGAACTTTACATAAAAGGTTCTGTATAAAATTTTCATATCAATTCCTACACTTTTTCTCTTCATTAAATTTTGAATACTCACAAAAAAATAACTTCACTGTTTTCGAACCATTTCTTCAGATAGCTATAAGCGACTCTATTAGTTATACAACGAATATATCGTCTCATAAATCAACACATGCAGGCTGAACTGCTCCCTAAATATTGAACCCATTATTCCAACGCCAAGTAAGCTATTATTAGTGACAGTATTCTGTCGTAGCCTAAGATGATCGTATCATTACATTAATATGTTTTTAATAACATCAACTTATTTACTCCATCATTAGGCGACACTGCCAGTCCATCAGAGCTGCTTGCCACTATCTGTGCTGTATTATAATGAGTCGCTCATTCTAAATGATTGACACTGAGAGTGTAAAGGGAATCACGTCTGATATCAAGCTCATGAACACATATGGAAGCGGGTAACGTATTTATGAACTTCACAACAAGGAGCCGTGAGCCGATATCGATGCAATTATTATTAAACTTTTATAGTTTATCAAGAATTTAAAGCAATGAAAACAGTAAATAAATAAGTATTTCTCATGAGAGAAAACGTTTCGGAGTCGAGCCCCGAAACATTTTCTCCGCAATTAGTAAACTAAAATCATTTAAAATATCAAAAGGTGAATTGTCAAATGAAAACAATGAACACGAAGTAAACATGAGCAGACAAACCAATCTATTTACAATTTCCCGGGATAGAAACTGCAGGCGGCATTTAAATTAGGAACTGGGAAACCTTTGCCAATTGTCCTTAGTTTCTAAATATAGTAGTACGCATCTGCTAATGTCGGTGTGACATCACGCAATTTTTATACTAGACTGGCAGAGCACATAGGATGAAGTCATGAATCGTGAAAGCTGCTTGCAAATCCCCCACGTTCAGACGTACGCGATCATGCCGAGCAGTGTAACGTCATTGTGTCCGATAGTGATTTTAGAGTTTTAGCCTCCACAACCGATGTTTCTGACCAGCAAATTTTGGAATCCCTGAGCATTTTTAAAGAGAAGCCTAGTGTAAAGGCCGCCTACAGTTCCTATCCCCTCGAAATTGTAAATCGATAGATTTGTCTGTTCATATTTACCTCATTCTAATTTGATTGCATTTGACAATCTAGGTTTTACTATTTTAATGTGAATTTTACTTTGCTAATTGGTTTTACTTGTTTCTAGCTTATGGACTGACGACGGAGCTAGACTTTCCCTCATAAGAAATGATCTTAATATTTATGGATGATGATATTATATCTTTTGTTCCAATCCTGAACATATTTTTAGTTTAAAAGACCGTGAGACATTATATCTTTTTAGATTAATTTTTCTGTGGTCTCTCCCTCTTTATATTACGAGAAAGAGAGGAAAACGCGATGAGTAGGCAAGAAAGAATGACCCAATGATAAATTTTTTTGAAGAGCGATAGTATTATAATTTATTTCCCGCTTCCAAACTACTATATTCATATATTAATATCATCATCCTGACGTACAGCTCCAAAGTTGTTAATTTCTAATAAACTTTTAAAGTCAAAATAATCCCTCCATGTACGTGTTATTATTAGCTCAGTATACCAAGAAGTATATCAAGGAAAAGGATAAATTAAAAGGCTAAATTAAGGCAAAATTTAGAGTTATACTCACGGTAAACAGATGTGTCCTTCTTGTACGGATGACTGATGGTATAATTTTACTTCAGGCTCTGCCAATGTGCATTATTATTATCCTGTGTAAGTCATGTCATTTTTCGACCAGCCTCAAACCATTAAAACAAATCAAATCTATTGAGTTCAATCAATCAGCACACGGCTAATCAGCCATATATCGTTCGATAACACATGCAATAGTTTAAGTATAATTAGCTAGATCACTTTAAGACTTTCCACCATTTATTATCAAGACAAACACACCTTCATTATTCATCGTCATCATTGAATCCGCCACCCGTGAAACTGCCTAACGACGAACAGGACAAAATAACACAGCTTTGTTTGCTTAGTAAAATATGCTGGACACGGAGTGTGATTATCCAACGAAAACCTGCTGTCAATTCTACGGTAAACCACCTCGCACGAGCTAGATTCCAAGAGTTTACGACCTAAAACTTAACTTCAGTTTATATTATGTTAATTAAGTTATCACGGCATTAAAGGACGCGCTCTCACGTCGTCGTCATGTTTGGAGCATTACTGATTACTTACCACCTCAAGATTATGCAAGGTAAGATTATTAAATTGTCGCCGCACAATCGTGCATGAATGAGTCTCGAATGTCACCTCCTTAATAATAATAAATAAAGCTCATAACAACCCATTTCATTGTTAAAAGGATTAAAGGGTAATCGTTAAAATAATTCAGCATCCCATAAAACATAACAGTGAATAACGCAAACCTCTGAAAATTCATCTTCAGTTCTGTTCCTGGATATCTCAGGTTTTAAAACAATACAAAGCAATTTCTAACACATGCTTGCACACAGCATTCAGCTCCTCATGAGATTTTTTTGCTTGATGAACAAAGGATTGAACATGAGCGTCGCCATGACGTGAATTGAAAAAAATGTTTTTTGAGCTTAAAAATGTAAGCAGAGTTTTAAATTTGTTGACCGTCAAATTGCAGTTATTCTTTCTTACAGTTGAAAGTGAATTGAACGCAGATCGAGCAGCCATAGTTACGAAAAATTTCTGTGTGTTGTGAATGGAGAATCTGTAATTTTTGTGTGTCATTAATTCGGACGCTAGATACTCGAGACTACTTTAAAGTCTTTCTGACGATTATAATTCCTGGCTACTTGTACTGCAGAAAAAAGTTGTGAGCAAGCTTTCAGACAATGATGTGTCAATTATAATTGTTAAGAGAAAAATTATTATTCGTTTTTATAAGCAAATAAAGAAGCTGCAAAAAACTGATTACACAATTTTCTTCACCCGCTGAAAAATTGCTCTCTTTTCTTCTTGATAATAAAATGAATTTAAAATTTGCACGAATATTTCACTGACTTATTGTAACCTGAAGCGCGTGCCAACAATCCGGAAGCGAGTTTGGAATAAGCGAGTCAGAAGTCGGGCTTGAAACAAGGGAAGAGAAGCAGGGACGATGGGCTCCAGAAGTGAGGAGCTTGCGATATGTAGGATAACCTGGCAGCGATGGTGTACGGGAGTGCGGGAGATGAGCTCTATTATTCAATACTAATCAGCGGATTGGTTATAATCTAACACAGACTTACTATCTGAAATGTTTAAGATCGTTCGCTGTTTCAAAGACAAAATGTTGAAGTATGACGTGACACTTTGATGGCAGTATTTGAAAGGAACTCTACTTCCTTTCCTGTTACTGTATAGCTGTATTCACTTATATAGTCGCTTATAACACAGAGAGCGTGTTTACATTTCCCTGCGTACCGCTGCAGCATATAAGTATAAGTATATGGGAAATTTGGGCAAGGTGTGTGCTATACAACAGTCACTTGAATGCTAAACAATATCTTACCTATCATATAAATGTTGTAATTAATGACTAATGTAATAAGGATTTTCAACAGACTGCCTTGGACGCTTGGAAAAATAATTTTGAGGCTTCTGCTGCTCTGTTTCTATGATTTAGTATTCCCAAGCCGTACCCTGTGATACGTGTTAAGCTGTCAGCACTGGCACCGCGGCACGTAGAAACTACGTGCAGCGTAGTATGCATTTGATCAATGTTCTAATTAAAGTAGATCTTATGTAAGCTTCATGCTCTAGAAAATATACATAAACTTCATACACCGGTAAGGTGTGTCCGGTATGTGAATGTATATAAGATATCTAATATATCATGTACTGGAAAATCCAAGTAATAATTCAACGTGTTGTTTTTCTTTTTTGGCAACCCTCGTTCTCTCTTATATGTAATCTATTGCGAACAGACATAATCACAAAATTTAACAATGGCTTATGTCTAAATTGTGATTAAATTTTTAGACGATGAAAGAATATTCCACCAACTTAGGAAATTGAGACCTTGAACTGTTTATTGTTTATGCTAGGGATTGATAGTTCATAAATAGCCTTGGCTTTGTTGGACACAAAATAGTTTCTCTATTTTTAATGCGCGTAGCATAATATCTCAGTTATATTAATATTTCGCTGGGAATTCAGGCACTGTTTTTGCCGCTAAGTTCTTCATTAAGCAACAATCATTGAATGAAGAGCTAATTGCGAACTCATTAGCAAGCTAATTAGCGCCAGCAGGTCCTGCGGCTTGATGTCTTTTGTTGGATTTATCTGTCGTGTTGTTACGATGTAAGCTGTACTTCTGTGCTTGATTTGCTGCTGTACTCCTCAACCTGATGGTCAGTTGTACTCATAACGGTGGTCATCAGCTGTGCTCTTCATCGTGGTGGTCAGCTGTGCTCTTCATCGTGGTGGTCAGCTGTGCTCTTCATCGTGGTGGTCAGCTTGTCTCTTCAGTGCTTCACTGCTAAAATTTCCCTTTGCCTTCCTTTGGGTTGGACGGTCCGTAGACCAACTGCTGTGCAATTTTCACCATAAATGCCAAATAACAAGAAAAACACAAATGACAGGCTTGCTTTTTGCAGGAAGAACAGGTAATGGACTGTTGAACAGTGCATGGGGCCGAGTAATATTCTCAGATGAGGCGAATTGCAGGTTGTTTGGCCCTTCTGGCAATGTCCTTGTCTGGAGGAGGGCAGGTATAAGCGCTTCAAGCCATCATGTCATGCGCCCCGCGGTGAAGCTGATTGTCATGAAGCAGGTGCTATCAAAAAGCTTCTTGAAGATTTTGGCATTGGAGAATTGACACCTTGGCCTGGAAATTCTCCATATTTAAAGCCTTTTGAAAATGTATGGGAAATTCTCAAACAGAGGGTAACCACAAGAGGGTAAAGAAAAGCCAATTTCTACTGAGGACTTGCAGGACTTGATTTTGCATCAAAGGATTTTTATTCATTTAAACATCATTCAAAATTTGATTTCTGGCATGCCTAAGAAGATAGATAATATTCTTCGTAATGGGAGCAGCAATACATATGTTGATACCTGTGTGAAAGTTGCCATATTTCGAATTTTTCGTGTAGACTTTCGTTCATGTTAATGTTTCTTTTGTTTTCCAGTTAGAAAATAAATATTTAATGTTTTCTGTTTTTTCAGACCTCATATATGAACAATCGGCAAAAATATCATTCGAATATCTTGAAGGAGCATTTAATTTCTTTGCCAAAACGCTCGTTAAATAACTCAATTGTTCTTATTTGTTGAAAGGTAAAATCTTCAGTCTAATTGAAATAGGGAACATCACGTGGATCCTACTCAAGATATCACTGCTACATTTAGAAAAATTAGGGCAAAACAGAACGAGCGAAACAACTAATATTAGATTTTATTTGGCGGTATATCGTGCATATAAAGCGACGGAGGCGATGGACGAATGGAAGTCAGAAATCCAGCGCTCAGACCGCCCGCCACGTCTCTCCCCTCGAATGCCTCCAGTAAAACGTGAAGGAATAATGAATCGCTAAGGAAATTGAGCGTCCAAACTCAAGGGTATGGGTTAAAGAGCAGGAATATTTTCGATCGAATTTTTTATTGATGGCGAGGCAATAAAAATGAACTAGAGTTTATCGGTTTAGGTTCTTTGGAATCTCCAATGGGTGTTGGTAGAAGGCTAGGAAAAGAATTGTCGGCTTGATTTCACCTCCTCGTTCAAATTGTGATGTCGACGTGAGATAGCGGCTTCCAGGTGCTAGATTTCTGGACCGTCTCCACTTGCTGAGCTCAGCTGCATGGCCCGGCAGGTGTTGCGGACAAGTGCGGGAGGAAGGTGGAGTAGAGCAGCCGTTAGGTGTGTGCAGTGCGAGGTTAGGCAAGAGTTAGAGGCTGCAAAACTGGAAGTGTGGCGAACTGGCCATTCGTTCCTCTCCTTAGGATGAATAAATAGAGGAAACGGGAATTAATTGGCCAGGGCGAATTTTGATTGAATTGTAAATTGAAAAAGTCGTGAGAACACACTGATGTTACGATGTATAACTGTGCATTAGACGAGTCTTAATTAGATAATCAACCGGTGAATGCCCCAAATAAAGTTGGATCGTCTTCAAACTTAAGAAATAAATTTTCTTTACAACTGCGCAGCGGTAAAATTTTAAAGTATTGGATTTAATTGTTAGTGAATATGGTAATTATCCGACAACTGCCAGAAGTGCTGTCTGATGTCGACAGAACTCAATAAAAAATGTTTATTTTACCACAGCGTCTGCAGTGATTGCAAAAATTCCCGTTTTTTCTGAAGTGGGAATTATCCAATAATTAGTGTTCAAAATGAACTTGGATCACAATCCAACTCGAAAAATGTAATTTTAAAACCGCGCAGTGATAGAAGAAAAATTAAGAGTAAATAGGTGTACCGTAATTGTTTGAGAATTTGGTAAATATACGACAGATATTCAACATAAAGTTGGATCTCTCCCCTTAAAAAATAGTTTATTTTACAACTTCGCAGTGTTGGTTGAAATGTCAAGTATGTGTGTTCAGTCGTATCAGAATTTGGCAATTAACCGAAAGCTGTCCAAAATCAAGTTGAATCGCCGCCAATCTGAAAAATTAAGTAACTTTAAAACGGTTCCGTGCAGTGATTGTAAAAATTTTAATTGTGTGTGTTAGTCATTTCAGAATTAGGTAATCGATAAGTTTTATTGGTGGCCTAAATTAGTCATTTATCCATGCTTTTTTTGTTTGTGTCTTTCAACTTTACACTAATAAATTAAAATATTATTGAGTAAAAATTTACTTAAAGAGTTGTCTATATTATAAATACTTGTTGTTCAAGAAGAATTGGCATTCGTTCGCATTCGGATACAAATTATAATATTTCTATGGCAATTTATTAAACCGGATTGGGATAAGATTTGATTATTCATTTTAACAAAAGATTCCAACAAATTGCAATAAAATCATGCAACTTTTATCTTCATCTACTGAAGCTTGATTTATTTTTCGGTTGAACCTCCGGTAGCGAAATATGCTCGACTGGAGCTGCCGCGTCGTAAATAATTGCTGTTGACAGGCGCTCATCCTGAGGCGAGGCGGCGGCCCCTGGCCGCAACATGCGCGGGTTGCCGCACCTTGACCATCATTAATTTCATTTGAACGTCGACATGATGGATGGCGCCTCTGCCTCATTTTGGGTGTCCATTATCCCGGTCTTATCGTGATTTGTTATGCCCGGTAGGTCTTGCCGACTCAAGATTTTATTAGCGCATAGCTCTGGATGTCAGCCCGGCTTGTATTATATAGGAGACGGATTAAAGTTCCTACAGAGCTGGGATCAAGTGAACGGAATCCCGGGCTGTCAACCATGTAAGTTATTGGCGGTTAGTTGCTGATATCCCAATATGAGTATTTAAACGTTGAGCGTCAAAATTCTTTTACAGGCCTCATAAAAATATAAATTCGGACAGAGTAGATGAACTTTTTTTAAAATGATAGCCTTAATTTTCCGATCGACGTGTTCTAGTCTCATTTACTGAGCGAAATCTTTAGTTTCTAGTACTGCAAATTCAGACTGAATTGACATTGGAGGTGATTTTATTCCCCTTTGTCAAAGAGTTCATGATTCAGCGGGCGTATTTCTGTGCATGCATTTTTGTATCTTAATTATTCCTCCACGCACGCATTACCGCGTAAGATTAGATAAGTGGGTGAGGTGGCCTTGGCCGTGTAGGAAGATATCACTGCGTGTGAAATTACAGTCGCCTAGCACTAGTTTTAGTTATAAAATTTGTTGCGAGTTTTTCACAAGGGAATATAGACGGAGTGAATATCTTCATGAGAATGTTTCGTGGAGAGTGGATTGTCTCCAAGAGTATGGTTCGTGGATGGAGGAATATCTCCAAGAGTATGGTTCGTGGATGGAGAAACGTCTCTAATCTAAGAGTATGGTTCGTGGATAGGGGAAGTTGTCATGAATGTGGTTCGTGGTCGAAAAGAATGTCTTTCATGTTTATACTTCGTTTAGGGCTGAACTTCATTACTTTTTGACAAACGAACAAACTTGTGCGTAATGCTTCAGCTTTCATTTTAGCGTAACAAATATTTGTATAAATGACTAGCACTGGTGCTCAACATCCTGTCTAATAGTTCTGCGGATTGATTTCACAAAATGTCTCCAATTCACGATATTCGTTGAGCAACTAACATATTATCAACTAATCAAACGACAACTTCAATCTTCTTGACATTTCGCTGGCAAATACTTACGCTGAAATGTGCGGCGCATCTGCCTTTTAATTTCAAAGTAACGGTGAAAAAGACATTAGAGCTCAATGTTCCGTAACAATATTGAGCTGTTTGAAGAAAGAGTTTACCTGTTCGAACACGATTAGCAGCGACTTCTTTGTCAGCTGAGCTCGTTCCGTACGTCGAAGTAATTCCGTATGTCTCCAGTAATTATAGGTGTGACTATTTATTTATTGTTTTGTATATACCTGATTGCTTTTCTCAGTTATATTATACCAGGTTTTATGTATTGAATTCCAAAAACCGGTTAATAACCATCGCATAACCGAATTTGCATGTGCTCTCCTCTCCACTTCGAATTGAATAATCATGCATAAGAAGATTCTTTTCATACGGCTTGATCTCCCCCAATTCATCTTATAACATGAATTTAATTCTAAATTTTAATTTATCATCTGATGCGAAAGTTACCGTGACAAATCTGGTCACTATTATTGTACAAAGTTGAAGGGTAAATTATCGCAAGTAGTTTTTTAATATTTTACCATTACCATTTCAAATGTCGCTCCGACACCGCGAAATCAGCATTTCTTCATTCAAATGTTAGGGTTCCATTGGAGAAGTCAAGCTGGCAATTTCCCACTCCAGCCCGACGAGATCTCTAACTCTAACGCACAAAGTAGCTGCTAGGAAAGTCTGTCCGACTCTTCGGACCCAGCTATAGCATGCTGGAGGGTCTCAAGAAAACCACGCACTAAACCATGTAGGGACCAAACCGCACTTGCTCTGATATTTATACCGTGACAGGCTGAGAACACGGCAAGGTAGTCCGGAATATTGCTTTTAAAACCAGTTAATAATTTGATCGCTGGAATTTATCTAATAAAAAATGCCCCGAATTGCAACGAATTTTAAACGCAACTCAGCTTGCCTTTGTATCATGACGATATACCTAACTCTGCATCCACGTCTCATTTACAGTATGGTATGGTTTACTGTATTGGCTACTATGTATTGTGTAAAAAATACTTCATAGTCATTCAAGATTTATGTGTAATCTGTATAGGATTCTGCCTCCGGGCATCGTATTTATTTTTACCGATTATCAAAGCTAAGTAAATATTAACAAAAATTTGGTCTTCAGACTGAAGTTGGAATTTGGATGCTTGACGACCTCCGATAAGACCTTTGAATCGGTATGCCACTCAGCACACTCTAATTTATTGTAACACAGAGGCAACTTAATAACCTTAACTTAAAATAATAATAACCCACAGAGGCAAAACACATCTTAAAAGCATTTATAAAAAAATTCATTGAATATCCCATTGATCCGAAATACATTACATCATACAGGTAAAAAAAAGATTGAAAATTCTGAGTGCCTAACTTTGGTCTAGTTAACTTGAACGTAGAAGACTAAATTGATTCCATAACTGCTTCAGAAAAACTTTCCTATTCCAAAAAAGAAGCAAGTTAAGCTTGAGAATAATAGCTGCGTATTTTTCTAGTGGCATAACATTAGCTTACTCAGAGATCTCGCGGCGTTTCTCAGAGAAGCCAATTTCACGTCAGGTTTAGAAGAGTCACGGACACCAACCCAGTTAAAATTTTGAGCCGAGACCGGCGCCGGGTTTAGCCGGGCAGATCGCGCTTTAGCAGGATGGAGCAGTGAAACAATAACCGGCCATCTATCCCTAAAACTGCGCTGCGCCATGGCTGATATAGAGACAAAATTCTAGCAGCTCGGCAGGGCCGGAACTCTGCGCTGTTTTAGCGCTGGTACTTGGGATTGTCCGGCAGGGAGCTGTGCATAGCAGCCAGCAGGCCGTGTATGGGGGGGTTTTGAGAGAGGGAGGAGGGGTAGGGGTTGGAAACAGTGACGAGAGAATGAACTTCATCCTTCATAAGCACACCTGGGCAGGTACTCAGAAGCTAATTAGCGCTGATACGCGGCTGGCGATATCGTCTCTAAAGCGGACATTTCTGCTCTATCGCTGCTCTGTCGCGTCTCTACGCCGGCTCTGCAGCCGGCGACGGCCTGCTCTATTCCCTGCCCTAAATTTTAACTGGGAAGGCGCCTTATTTTCTAAACCAACTTTGCGTTAAACGAGCCTGACTTCATCCTTGGTCTTCTTATTTAGTTCATTCCTGGACCCGCTAAATGTATAGTGCCTGTATCTGTTTCTTGCGGGATGATTTGCCGAACTATGCAATAGAAATCAACACGCAAAGCGATTTGAGCCCAAAGTTGGCATGGTAAACACAATATATGTTCGTTTACTAACTGAGATTTTCACAAATTAGGTTCTATGATCAACATCTGTGAAGATAAATTTTACATTAACATAATGCATCAGAAAATTTCAGCCTATATTATGAAGACATATTTTATAAAACATTTCCTCAAACTTTTTGAAGAGCAACTTCATCAGGTTGAAAAACAATAATGCACTTTCACTAATTAAATACTGATGGTCTTTTATGGTCTTATTATGAGCATTTACTATTGAATTTTTAAATTGCGCTAGTCTGTGAAAAGCTTTCAATGAAATTATTCTGATTTTTTCTTTTTTTTAGTCAATTCAAAGATCACTTGCATAATTGTTATCATTTCCGGATAGACGCAAGATAATTCCGCGCTCTTTGTACTCTGACTGTTTCAGCTGAAAAATAAATTTTTTATCATTATTTCTTAATTAAGTTCATGGAAGAAGTCTTCTTATATTATACTATTTCCTTGAAACTATTTCTAAATCCTTAAAATGTAAAACTATGTAAACACCGTTTGCTTGTGAACTAAACTTCGAACTAAATTAACTTTACTCATTCAATGTGCATATGAGATGCATGACAAATACGATTGAACCTCCTTGTGCCATTAGTCATAACCTGGTGTGGTGCATCGATCATCACTTGATGGATCCGGTAAACATTGATGACGGATTGACGGTTAAGATTAATAAATAGAAATTAATGCTGAATTATCTTGTGTCAATATGAAAGACTCGGACCGAAGCCGCCACATATCTTAAGCCTACGACTAAGTCACTGCAGTAGAATCAAATAAAATGTTAAAAAATAAAATAAAAAATTAGAACCATATGCTAAGGATCAGATTATTCACTGGAAAAATGGAATAAAATATTAATGTCTTAGACAATAAGGAAATAATACCATATTTGCATATTAAAACGAGTCCAAAATATAATAGGGAGTCTAATATTGGCCTCCAAACAAAACAGAAATTGATTATGACAAAATGACAACCGTTAAAATGTTATTTTCAGGCTAAAATTTTCGGGATAAATATTCTCTGTTTATGCAGTTGCACAACGACCAAAAGAAATATATAAATCTGTTGAAAATATCCTATCAACCCTAAAAATGTGGTAAAATAATAATCGTTTGATGCAAGTGGGCAAAAAATGTAGCCTATATACTCAGCGCATGGACGGACAAATGCATAAATTTTGCATGGTTATTTCTAAGAGGTATAAAAAGAGACATAACATAGCTACATTCGTAAAGTGATGGAGTATGTCTTAATTCAAATGATGTTTAAAATGAAATTATTAATGAGTCTTCGCTTGTACTGTAGCTCTGCAGTGACGGAGAATGGTAGATGGACTAGTTTTAAAGCACCACCGTGCAAAAACAAAGGCTTAAGGCTCGGACAATCAAACGGTAAACAGCAGTAAAGACACATTTATATTGAGCACAATCGAAGGTCGGCAAACATCTACGAGACGCGAGATTCCTGATCGGCACAGAAAAAAATCTCATCCTGTCAAGAGTGAGAAACTCAACTTTACAAGAGTGAGAAATTCATCCCAGCGGTTTCTGCGTTTATTAGGCCGTAGGCCTGTCGCCGATTCTTAACATCGCAGAATATTCACAGCTTTTTGCGGTCTCGAACGCGCAACTCACTGCTTCAATTGAGAACCTCTTCTTCGTGTATTTCAAAACCTGCCAAGGAGGGGGACTTCATCCTTACAAGAGTGAGTTAATCCTTTCATCCAGAAAGACCGATGAAGCTCCTAGCAAAGTGAAAATATTCCAAATTGCTTTAGCAAAAACGGTAAATTGGGAACTAGAATGATGATTTGTCGACCACTAATGTTTTAGTCTACAACCGTCAGTCCCTAATATCCTACCTCCAAAGGAAAATTATGCAACATAAGCAATAAAAATCAATAATTTAAGATAATACTCCTGCCACCGGCACTGTACGACAGGACAAATAAGAGAACATTTCCTTTAAAAAATGAATTCGGATATCATGAACGTATAGTTTTTGAGCGAGCTACAGCGGTGCGAATGAATTACGAAGACGATTTGTTCTCCCAGCAGCAGATTAGAACCCATGGATCTCGCGTTGTAGCAGTTCAAGGCGGCTGAGTGCAACACGTTGACGCAGAAGGAAGGTTATTAGCCGCAGTTATAAGTCATCATGGCAGAAAGCAAGGTCATCATCGCAGAAAGCAAGGTCATCATGGCAGAAAGCAAGGTCATCATCGCAGCACATCGCAGCCAGCAAGGTCCTCATCGCAGCCAGCAAGGTCATCATCGCAGCCAGCATGGTCCTCATCGCAGCAAGCAAGGTCATCATCGCAGCAAGCAAGGTCATCATCGCAGCAAGAATTCATCGCGGGATGAATTCGACGTAATAAGCTGAAGTTTTGCAAAATTCTCATCGATCACCTGGAAATTTTGATGCAAGTATGCAACTCGTATGAAGTCGGAACAAATTCCATCTTTAAATTTACATTTTAAAACATCCATGTTTCGATTGCCTTCAATATTTAAAAATATTTATAAATTATCGTTTTTGTTGGAATGATTTTCGACACAAATACCTTTTTTGATGAATGATTTTTCTGGTTTATCTTGAATTCACTACCTATGGGCGCGTAATGCCTCTTAGAAGAACCACTGTACCGCCATTTCATATTTTTATTCACTAAAACATCTAAACAAATAATTATCGTACTCGTCGTTTTTTGCTGCGGCGCAACAGTCATGCAAAGCCATTCAACTCCGATGATTGTTAAAACATAAGCCGGCTCTGTTAAGCCCATACGCAATATTGCGCATAAATCATAATACGCATACTGCATGTATATGCATATCATATGCTGTGGCCTCGAATGCACCAAGCAGATTCTTTTTGGGAGCTTCGAAAGCGCTTTGAAGCGCATATATCAACGATAATTTTTACAGCCATCACAGAACTTGCAGGCAGATACATCAGCTCATGTGCAACTGCGACTAGTAAGTAAAAAAACAAATTTCAATTTGATCAAGTCCTTACATCTAACAAACATTTAGTTTGTGCTCACTAAAGCCAGGCTTCCGCTCTCAAAAGCTCGTCTAATGAACTGGCGCTGCTAAAATGAACGATATTTGAAACCAGCCTCCCGCTAATGAATGTCCCGGCAACTAGAATGCATTTCGCAAACCTGCCACCTCTACCAACGCCACTGCATTTGCTACATTTCCCGTTAACTTCACTGGTGCAATTTTAGTTTTGCAGCTAAACTTTGGAAAATTTTATGGAAGTGCCGGAAAACGGTCTTGTTTTAATAATGAAGTAGTAACGCTTAAGTTTAGATTTTCTATGGTGATTAACGAAATCAATTTACATCTTGAGAAATTGTGTTTCATAGGGAGAACAATAATGAGCGTCAATCTCGCCAACCTGCTTGGCCGATAGAGACATTTTGCAAGAACTTTTTCTGTTATCATGACATTAAAATTTTTTTACCTTATCCATGCATTCTGATGCATTCTGTAGAAACTTTATTTTGCCTGATAGCATACATAAGCCATCACCGCGGAAAAATGTATTCTGTGGTTATAATTCAGCGTCACTCACGATCTTAATACAAAAAGCATTTCGCTCTTCAGATCTTTTATCAAAAATTATATCCCTCTATAAACATAGAAAAATTAAGAACCAAGTGCGACTCCAAAAGCGAACGTAAAAAGAATCTCCCCTGAATCGGATCCACGGGTACCGCGTTACCAACGACCAGAGATGAGCTCACAGTTGAGTGCTGACGAGCAAGAGATAATGAACAATGAACCGGTGGAAAATAAAGGAGTTCGTCATGTGAGTGCTTGGTCCAAATTTACACTTGTTCCCGAAATTTACATATAAATAAAATATTTTTATTGGATAATTTGCGCTTCATCTTTTAACTCATAGACATATTTTGCATGTCAACAGACAAGCAAAAGAAATATGAGAACGAATAATAGGCGTTCAAAAGTACTTTTTAAAGACCACGCTTCTAAGAAGGCCGGTGTCTCCGAAGTTGCAGATGTACAATGAATTTATTTTTTTACTTGTAAATATAAAAAAATGTATATTTTTTAATTACTTTTCATATGTTTAAAACAATTTTTTATTTTTTACCTTTTTTGTTCTGTTATTATTATTTTTTATTCATACGTTGTTTCCTACTTTACGCTAGTGTGCAAAATATCAGATAGATTGCATAGGTATTAGTGTGTTGAAAATCGATTATAAGATTTGGAGCAGGCAAACAAACAAGAAGGGAAGTTAAAGAGAAGTGCCGTAAAAAGAGCCAATTTTGCCGAGTTCTATAATGCAATATAAAATAGCCTGGATTTGTATAATGGAAACAAATGCTCTCTATCTTTTCCATTCAAGAAGATAATTTTTATCGATTATCTCGACTACAATCAATTACAATAAATGTATTAAAGCTTTAAGTTTTCATATATTTCGGACATATAATGGCCGAATATATTCGAATACGCCGAATATATTTCATATATTTCGGACATATAAATTGTAGTCATTTTCCCCTTCTTCCTTTGTTGTTCTCCGCAAATAAAAATACGCAATTTAAAAATTAGCAGCCAACCCTCAACCTGTTAACTCAGCTGCTTTCAGGTCAGTTAATTAATTAAGAGTTAATTACGACTTGAAGCTTGATAATTGCTCTTAATTATGTTTTTGATGCTCCGGTGGTCGCGTGGTAAGACAACTCAATGTTTAAAGAACGTTCGTCTCTACAACGCAAACCGAAAACAGAAAATGAATATGCTCTATGCTTAACAGGAATGTAGGCATGAAACGCTAAGTGCAATGTGCGATGATTTGTGTTTTTTCATCAGTGCAGTTCTAAGAAAGAGATGAATATTTAAGCGTCTTCGCTTTGCTTATTCCACGGAAAAATAAACAGCTTGTGCAACGCAATCCAAGACTTCCATGAGATCCCATCGAAACCAGACTCTGACCTCAACCGAAATTATGGCGCGTTTGTCAAGGACAACATGGCGACAACCAAGAGAAAATACCTTCAATTATTATATGGTATCATTTATCGCCTCATTTCCATGTCTTATTAAGCAAGTAGGATGTCGTACGCTTTTGAATAACATGAGAAGGGTCGTTTCCTACATCGTTATGAAAATTTTGCTGCCATTACAAGGACTCAAAAAAAGTACCTTCTTAAAGAAACGATATTTTCGTAATGTCTATATGAGACATTACGTGTGAGTTGAGTTCTGGCAGTGATCGAGGACGCACGTAGTGTTTGCGGGTCCCAACTTTCTCACTTTTTACCATGCCGGTTTGACTTATCTCGCGAATTTTGTACCGAAACGATTTCAGTGAAAGGTTCAATTTTAGTGCAAATCGCCAGTCATGAAAAGATCCGGTCAAATGACACGAGTTTAGATCTATGAACAAGGCACGAAATGGAAAAGAATCGGCGACAGGCCACATCAGGCCTACACTTCAGAGCCGACATCACTATGTTATGTTATGTTATATGACGATAGGTATATGTATCTTTAGGTATGGCATTACGTCAAAATTAAGTTTACGTCAAATAAGTTTACGTCCCAATACACATCTCCTCATTTCACTTTCTTACATTAAGTTCTCCTTATTTTCTTGAATTAAATTCGAATCCACCTGGCAAAAATCATAAGAATTAGAGCCTCTGAGATAAGAGTTAGGACCAGAAGTGATTTTTTTCTTCTGAGCCAAAAACCAATGCAACTTCAGGCACTCTAAGATCCCAGGTTGATCATCTACCCGAAGCTCTCGGGCAAGAAAGAGGCCATCAATATCACAGTTATGCGTCACGCGGTCGCTAGTATTTGCTAAAAAGCGCACCTGAGAAGACTGTAATCTCAGTAATGCATCAGGGCTTGCCTCTTGCTGCAGCCTGGGCACAACGGCTCGCCATGGCCATCAATCCTCTGATCTTTGACCCCGAAAATAATGCGGACTTCGGTCTGATTCGATCAAGTGTGTATATTTGGAGAGGGCAAGATAAAACGGCATTTGATTTATACCAGCTATGATCTGAGTAAAATTTTTCCTGCTAAACCGCAAAAGACAACAAATTTTAATCTTGCAAAACTAAAATGATCATTCAGTGGTTACCAGTGGTTCAGTTACCTCACTTCAAGAAAAGTGGGGTAACGGAAGAAGATGGGGCGAATAATGGAAACGATCAACTTCAAAGAATCTAATGTATCACTAAAATCACTATCCAATTACAGGTCTTCTAGAAACCAAGTTTTAGGAAAAAAGTGTCTTCGTAATGACCTAATTAATATGAATAAACTTATATGAAAGACAATAATTTGGCTTTGGAATGCTCAACAAATCAAACTAGGTAGCGTCTTGAGCTTCAGCAATAAGAAGTTTAATTCTTCATTTAACGCAATAACGGAGAAGAAACTCAAAAGTTTGGTAATATACGAAGTGGGGGGACGTCTCTAACATCTATTTACTGCGGAATTTCGGGAATGGAGCCAAGATAGGCACAATTATTCTCTAGATTTCGAAGCATGAAGCAAACGAAGTCAATCAGATGCTTTCTAACTTTCGTTCATCAAATTAGGAAATTGCGCGAAGCTAATTTTTGAAGCTGCCATGCATAAGAGCTAGTGACACCTCATTTTTCTTCAGAACTGGAAAATTTAACGAAACTTTTGCTATCCATATTTTATCTATCAACGAAGCAAATTGTACAAAATTTAGGCTGGCCTTTGACATTATTCATCGCTAAAAATAATTATTCAACTACAAGCATTTTAAATGCTAGCTACGTTTGAGGATTAATGATTTTCAAAACCTAAATAGTGGAGCCAGCTTATCCTAAGCGACTGACATCCCCTTAGGAAAATTCACAAAACTTCAGCATGAAATGGGAAACATTCTAAGAGAAATTACAACTTATATTCAACTCTACTTTCTGCTTAGATCCTCACTTTCCCTCGACGCAGTCCAATTTTTAGGGGAAATTTTGGTCGCAAAATAATTCCTTTTTGCAACTAAATAAAAAAAATATCAGAGAAAAATAATTTATTTTTGCGACGAAGTCAGAGAGAAAATAGGCGACCAATTACCATGTTTTATGGCACACTCAAAATATTATGGCTTGATGAAGAGACCCGAGGAATTGTAGAGGAGTGAGCGCGCTGCTCCTGGCACGCAAATATAGACGTCGTCTAAAATTGTCTGAGAGGAAAGGTTTGGTCTAGTAAAATGCACAGATTTCTTGTATTCAATCTTAACTATTTGAATTTTGCTTACCGTCTATGATTAAACCGCTCTTAATTTTTCTGTTGGTTTTATCAATTCAAACGCAAGATTTCAGCATAAAATTTTTGTTAGGAAAATGGCTGTTCATTGATTCACTAAACTTCACGAGCTTATATTATATTAACGTCTCCTATTGAAAAATTGTTAAAGCAAAATTTCGTACCTGTTAAGAACCTAATAAGCAAGTGAGTATCTACGGGCAAAAGTTAGTCACGTTCTGGCGCGCAAGAAATCTCCAAAAAAATAATTATTTACACAACATCCGGGTCTGCATGCGACATCAAACGTCTAGCTCATTTTTCACAAAGGATATGAACCTATCAAGAGAAATGAAGTGACGTAGAAACTGACGCTTTGTGAACTGCTGAAAGTTCCGATCATTCGGTTCGTTCCAGCTCCTGAAAACAATTTGTCATCTCGAAATGAGCAATAAAGCAATTTTATCGTCCAATTCAGCCACTCAAGGGGCGTCTGTTGTGCAATGAGTGGCCTTTTGTACCTTACTGCATATCTTCTGATGGTCCTCAACTCTGCCTTCACGAAGCGGATTGTCTTATAAAGTCGCTCCAAATTCCTCGTATTGAGAGACTCTTGAGACGCAGCAGAGGGACGACAGGCTCCCACTCACGTCGCTCTGTCCTGACAGATTTGGGCTGTCCTGCAGTTGGACGAGTCTACTGCAAACAAGATTAACGGGACAGTTTGGAAAATGATGTTCGGAAATAGCGCCAGTAGTTTCAAGGCGTCAATTTATAGATGAATATATGTTAATTTGATCAACTGAGAAAGTAAAATTAATCGACTGAGAATCATCTTTTGTTTCTGATCGAAATTAATGAACAAACTTAGAAATATCTCATTAAATTTATCCACAACTGGGCGTCAACAAAAAATATTTCTACTCTGTGATGCTATTATTTTGCTAGCCCACTTAACTAATAATATATCTAAAATCTGTTATTTTATCTCACCTGCGCTTCATCGGTGCGTCTCCATGTACGTTTTCACCAAAGCTGGTGTTGAAGTCGCCCAGATATTGAAGCCAGTTCCATGTTTGAGTGCTCATAAATAATTTTGATTGTTTTTTTTTGCAGTAATGGAGTTATTTTAATAAATGGTTGTAATATTTAGTGCTACAACAATTTAAATAGAAAGTTTATGTGCAATAATATTGCATAACATGCTTGAAGAACAAGCGAGTAGCCCGGAATAAGGATTAACGAAGGCACCTGCTATGGAAGTGATACTTTTCTATATATATTAAATTGCATTGTTCCGTCATAACGAGTTACTTGTATAATTTCGTTGAATTAAACGCATAAATTTTATGTTATGTCATGGTTGTGAGTCACAGAATTAGTACTTACTGTATGTACTGATAATGTACAGTTGCACACCCAACCTCTATGATCAGACTGGAGGCTTATACATGTATATGCACGAGAATCTTGAGAACTTGAGATTACAATGGACACTACACGAAATTGTACTTTCCTATTTAAATACTTACTTAGGTTTAAGTTTTTTATTGTTGTTTGATGTTTTAGGCTCATTATTCGAGTGGGCAAACTATGAAGAAATTTTGGGATTCTGTAAACAAGGTTTAGAGATGATTCGAGACGGGAACGTTGTTATCATAACGTTTGTAAGTGGTTGCTGCAGCGATATTGGAGAAGTCGAAGTTAATAGTTTCAACGTAAATAATTTTTTTTCAATTTCATAGTATTTGCTTACAAACCCGTATGAACAGACATTGGTAATAGAAAAGTAAAAAAAAAGGCTCCTACCAAATCATCGGATAATCTTGGCTGCTTTACAATACGTACAAGTACGTAATAAATTCGTAGGTCAAGGTGCCACAGAGAACGTGATAATTAAGGATCTGACTGACGAGATTGAGTATAATGACATCTCGCATTGAGTATAATGGGTCAACATTTCATACTTTATTGATCTCGACACAAACAGTGAACAAAATATCAACGATTCTTTGCTGTATGTGATATTGTAGCTGGAGCATTAATTTGCCCAGTAAATAATGACTGAGACACTATATAGTTACGCTTCCAAAAGTTGTTTAATAGTGACTCCAACTTATTTCCAGCCTGACACCAGCATTGACGTTGGATGAGCAATGAACCCAGCCTGACAAAAGCGAACATTTATTTGATGGTGATGCGAACATTTACTTTTATTTTATACATATATTTTCATCCTTACCTCGAGCTAACATAAATGGTTCTAATCTCGAGCAATTTAAATACTTATTCTATGAAGATTTGATGATTTTGCATAGAAATCAGTTAGAAATCTTATTACTAAACTTCTATATACATGCATCGGAAAATCTATTAATATAATATAATCGGGATATTTCATGTACATTTTATTTTTCTGAAAGATCAAAAAAATGAAGGGAAGGGTAGGTTTACAAGCTGATATTTGATTCTAATTTTACTAAATGAACGTTTTATTACGAAATAAATTATTTATGTCTTCTACAAACTACAAAACAGGACTTGAATAGGAGTTTCGGGCTAAATTGGAGTTAGTTCGCAATTTTCTCTAAATCCGGTACTTATGTTTAAGAATGATTTACAGGATTATGGATGCTTGGGATCCTGATGACCAGATTCGGGATGACGGGATTCTAAATAACTGGATTCCCGAATTCTTTTCCTATCCGGGGAAACGTTGCGAAAAACTGCTGATGTGACCTGTAATCTTGATGATCAAATATCAATAAAAACTAAATTAGTGTGAAATAACAGAATTGGGTCTTTTACGCAAGCGCAAATGAAGACTATAATGTACATTATTTTACAATTATGTTGTTTGTTTTTCAGTGATTCAAACGATATTTTTGCTGTTGTTGGCACAAGATTTTTGTAAGATATTTTTAATATAGTAGCGACGTTTTGTACGTAACAATGCTGATGTCTAGGGTATAATTCGAATATTTTTTGCGTTGCATCACTGTAGGAACATCGCTCGTCCTAAGCTAGCATTACTTCTAGATTAAATTGCGCATCTTTTCTACATCTCAAAGTTCTAGTCAATAAATTAATTTTTTTTCCAATTTACCTGTCGTGTTGAATATGCAGTTTTGTTCAGTAGCTGATTTCTCGCTCTATCTGAACAAATTCTGTCTCTCTCAGCACCGTGTCGATCCGACGGTTAGAGCGTTAACCGCTAAGATCTTCATCGGTGCTACGCTGCATCCTAACGAAGTATTGAAGTAAGAGAGTTACATTGGGCAGATCTGGGCGCGCCTTAATTGAGCTCGGTCATGCTGCTCTGGCCACAAGATAGTCCGTTCAACTTATAAATCGGTCAGAACCTTCAATGTCGAGTAAAGTGATACTTGTTAACATTAACTTTTCCCAGTGATACTTGTTACTGAAAAACTGTAAAGAACAACATCACAACATCTTTCATGTAATATCCAATATCCCTATTGTTATTTTTAGGATGAACAGAATTAATCAAGGAGGGGCAAAAATTATTTTTTATGTAAATTCTAGTATTATATTTTATATAGAATTTTGCGTTTTATTCCGAACGAATGACAAACACTCGCCGCGCTGGAGTGCATTGGCTGCACAAAACATTTAGTCCGAGAAATGGGACGCAAAAAGCTCCCGGAAAGTCATCAATGCCGGCAATCAACATGGCACGCAGTCACGCAGCTGAGTTGTATGGATGTGCTGCTGCACTGGAAACTTCAAATGAACATACTGAGTCCATGCATTGACAGACAGTCTAACACCGTAAGGGCGTTCTGATTTCATTCTGTTCGGGTGTAAACGCTCGGCTTGTTCCTCCGAATCAGCTCTAACGTTCGCTCAGAACATTTCTCTTTAAGAGTCAGACCGGTGAAGCATCATTTTTCATTTTTATATAATAGTCCGGGGCTGTTGGAGCAGCAATTACTCTATTTTATTTGACGTTATAGTAACAATATATAGTAATAGCAGCGATTTATTGTTATAGTAGCAAGTTATAGCAATATAGCGTAAACAATATTGCGTAATATTATAGCGTTATATTATTACGTTATATTATTTAGTATTGCGTTATATTATAGCGTAAGCAATAGTAATTTGTTTTTTTTTCTGCGGATGAAAGGTTCTATTAGGATAACTATATATGGTAAAGCAGCACGTACCTCTCGATCGTGAGCCCAGAACTTTGACCACCCACATGGCTCACCTCCACGACCAAGAGCGCACGCCAGTCCCAGGACAGGTCCCACGCTTGTAGGGGACTGGTAGACTCCAGTCGTCGTGTGGCGGGACGACAGACGTCGGATGACAGGACGACAGACGTCCAATGACAGGACGACAGACGTCGGATGACAGGACGACAGACGTCGGATGACAGGACGACAGACGTCGGATGACAGGACGACAGACGTCGGATGACAGAACAGACGTCGATGACAGGACGACAGACGTCGGATGACAGGACAATAGACGTCGGATGACAGGACAACAGACGTCAGATGACAGGACGACAGACGTCGGATGACAGGACGACAGACGTTGGATGACAGGACGACAGACGTCGGATGACAGGACGACAGACGTCGGATGACAGGACGACAGACGTCGGATGACAGGACGACAGACGTTGGATGACAGGACGACAGACGTCGTCCACTCACTTAATTGATCACTTCACTTAAACTAAGGTTTCTAAAGCCGAGGCAGCAGGCGAATCCGTGACCGGTTAGGCCGACTTCAGCAATACAAATGAAGACAAAATAGCGACCGGCAGAAGTCGGCCACGACCCTATCTAGGCTATGTGTGTGGTCACGTCTTATAAAAATAGGGGATGTGTCGTTTCAGACAGGACCAAGGGCCATACTTTCAAAACTCGCTAAGTGAACGTAAGTACTTACGCTCTATTTTCTTGTCTATGAATGGTGGATTTTGCTTGAAAGGCCGTCAATGATTGGCTGATGAACTTACGATCTCTTAACTTTTTTTGAAAGTATGGGCCCAGTTGTACATAGTTTTCATCTTTAAAACTGCCTAGAACGCAATGAAGCTCTAAGATAAAATTATGATTCCGCTTCCTGGTAAATTCATTGCACTTAATGTAAGATCTACCTAATGTGCGGTCCAAGAATACACCAGCTATGATTGTCGTTCCAGATAGCTTAGGGAAATGATTTTGAAGGACATTGTAAGCTATCGACACTCTATCATGGATTCTAAAAATTTTGATTGTGAGCCTCGAATTGATGTGTGGGGCACCATGTGTGATTCTAACAGCAGCTCTCCGTAGGCCTCACAATGTTCCCACATAGTGAACTCAATTGGCTGAAGCCTTTCCTGCCAACAACAGTATCCCGGCTATCCCAGAGACAAAAGACAGGCGGAGACTTGGTAAAACATACCTATTTATTTTGAAATTTCTTACTATTTACATACTGTACGTGTCATACTTAATGACTCCCCGCATTATATTGTCTCTGTCACATGTACCTTAAGTGAGCTCAAAGAGTTGGTTCCTTAATTACTTCCATTGTTAAGCAGCACGGCATTGAGGCTCTTGCATGGGATTGCAATGAGTTCTCATTACTTGGTAGAATTGTAACACCAAATATGTACTGTAGTGGGTTAGGGTAAAGTGAAATTACTCTCGTTATCAGGACTTCAATTAAGGATTGAGATCACACCTGCTTAATTATTATTGTCTAGGTGTACATGTATGTCGGTCATGACTGTTGCCCACTCACTATGCAATCCTAATCAATATGATCATGTCTCTTCATCTCTCACTAACTTTTCATTGGCGTAAGAATTTCTAGATTATTCTGGACAGTTCTGGAAACTTATGGTTCCCACTAATATGTTACCACTTTTCAAATATGTTAATCTATAGACAAATTTTAAAAAAATCAAAATACAATTATGCAGACCACATAAGCAAAGTTTAATTGGATTCATCATTTGTATTCACCTAGGGTATGTACAGACAAGCAGGGAACCAAGCTCAATAACAATTTTTTAGAAAATATTTACTACACGTGTTTTTCTTAGAGTCGATCTTATAATATAAAAACTCTCGTTATAAATAACGTATAACGTTCGATCTATGAATTGAACGAATAAATGGTTAAATTATGGTGAATAAATTATGTCTGAATTTTTAAATAGCGATTTCGAGGAGTCAGAGTAAAATACAAATTCGATGAAAATGCGTGCGCCAGCGAGGGCTAGTGTGTGAGTGAGCCATGCGGGCCCTACGCCTAGTTAAACCAAATCGGCACGCCCCATTCATTTAATTCGTAATCAGTAAATATGAAACTAAATGAACACTCTTCAATGCTCATTACGCTATGGTGAAAATTTTGTCATATTCTTACCTTCTTTTTTTTCAATTAAAACGACGAAACGGGTGAATTCAATCACTTCGGCACGCTATTTCCCGTCAATTCGTAACCAATAATATTTATGAAATCAATTGCGCAGTTTTTAGTGCCCACTGTACAGTGGCGAGGAAATTTTTTTTATATTTTTACCGCCTGTCATTTAAAATTACTTTGGGTTGAGTTGGTGAGGTTATCTTACGTTCTAACGGTTTTACCGTTTTAATTGCAAACGGGTACAAGTATAAAAAATATCCTCGCCACTGCACATTGAGCAACAAAACTGTATTTTTTTAATTTCATAACTATTGGTTACGAATTGAGGGAAATAGCGTGCAGAAGTGGCTGAATTTATCCGTTCTACAGTTCTAAAAAGCGTGTCGCAGTATCGCCGGGATCTCCCACACAGTATCTCGCGCTAACGCTCATGCACCTGCATCTGACCGGTGAGTGGAAGGATTGTGTCCGCTCTGTCATGCTGCTGCTGACGATTGTAACCAATGAGGCTAACTCGATGAATCTGCAGGACCTTCACATCTCTTACCCCCACTCTGTACCGAGCACCTGTATTCAGTAAGCAAGTTGAGAGTTTCAATTCTATGCTGCAACGATTGCATTTATGATTCGTTCACTTATTCATTTTCCTGTGATTAACCTTTGATATCTGTTGATGAATGAGAAGCTTTAAGTCAACCGATTTTTAGGATTCACGAATTTCTTTATCAATAGGTAAGATTTTTATCATTTGAAATACTTTAAATCAAATTCGTTTAAGACTTTCAGCACCTCTGTGTAGAACAGTCGGTTATGTCGGTTTGAGTCTTAATTGAGCCATTGCTTGTCCCTGCAGTGTGCAGATACATGAGCCTACGAAATATTTTACTTCATAACCTGCACACAAAGTGCCTGAGCAAGCGCATCCATTGAACCGCGTTGCCGGACTGGAGGCAAGCCGCCGTTTGAAGCTAACAAGGCAAAAGCTAACATAGAGCTCCGCTCATCCGTAACCATTCGATCAAGGAGACGCTTTGGAGTCGCCAACAGTCAATGTTGACCAAGTTTCTATAGCTTAAGACACACGAGCAAGTCTGAACCCCTGGGACGACAACCTCTGCACGATCCAATTTAGATCTTAAGTCTTCTGCAATGCTAGCTTTTAATTAGAAATAAACTTATTTCTGAATGGGAAGCTCTCGGGACCCCGTGGAAGCATTACAATTTTGCGAGTATGCTTAAGAAGCGTGATAGCAGCTAGCTCGTTTAACTGCAAGGAGGTACTTTATGCGAATATTGCGAAATGATTTCATTAAATGTTGCTCTGATTTTCCTTTGGCATAAATAATAATTCATATCGATGCATCGTTCCCCACCAGCCTGTATGTAAAGTCATTTCTATTCCCTCAGAAATGAGTGATTTTTTACGTTTACCAATTCATTGATTTTACGGTGAAGTCGCTAGCACTCCACCATTCGCAATCAGCAGTTCAATTCCTAATAACAATAATATTTGCAACCAAATCGCAGCCATACTTTGCTATCTCAAGCCTCTATGATTCACCGTAAGCAAATCATTGGTGTTTCCTTCAATACGATCGCATTTTCTCAACGAAGAGTTCGACTGAACCTCCTCCCAGAACCGTTGCGCTTGGGTTGGTGTGCAGCGCAGCCTCAGGCTCGCAGGAACGATATAAGCTGCTTCCTTGCATGGCTACACCAAATTTTTACATCATTTGCGAGATGGAAGCTCGGTCAGAACTGTATGCTGGTTATTTGGTGTTAAATTCATTCTCTCTAACGAGATCTTTTCAGCATGTCAAATGCAGCTAGCCAGCTCTATAAAATAATTCCGAATTACAACGAATGAGCAAGGTAACATTTTCAAATTGTAAATTCATACAAAAGTTTAGCAATGCGCGATTTCTTGGAATATTTTTCCGAAAATTAGTATAGAATTAAACTCCAGACCGGACAAGAACAGTATCAGAGGAAACTATGAACAGCCAAAGTAATAAATAGTTTCCACGCATGTACGACTTCTTAAATGAAGTCGACGGCAGAAACTTATCATTTTTGAGGCGGGCTGGCGGCTCTCCCAACAAGCTGCTTATAGCCCAAACCTTCCCAGAACCTCTGAGCTGGCGAGCGGCTCGAGTTGCACGTCTGTCTTTCCACTGATGCATGGGAATTGAAGTTTACATTTCATTATCAAGATTTACCTTACTCTCACCTTCACGACATAATTCAATTGATCAAGTATTGATAGGATGAAAATTTTCGCCTAATATTCCTGATTTAATATAGTTTTAACGTTGATTAAAATTCGATTAAATTTTTTACATATGAATTATGCCCTTGATATTTTCCAGCGAGTGAATTGTCGAGATATTTTGCTATATATATTAAATTTCATCATCGTTTTTGATTCACATAAATTTTTATTTTTTTTAAGACAACTTGGAATCCGATGAGCAAAGTGAAAAATAGAAATGAAATATTTGACGACGAGATTTCCTACTTGACTGATTTACCATCTAATTAATATAAGATCTTCCTGGCAAGACTTCGTCTGATGTTCAATATCCGTCAGAGCATCGGCAGGCTTAGGGGAATTTCGAGCATTTAAAGCCGGATTTACTTGAAAAAAATTGGTAGATCTTCTAATTCGTGGAATCATCGGCGCATAAATTTTTCTTGAGGTAGTTTTTACCGGCACATGTTTTCGTTGGAAGGCAGGAATGAGGCTGAGCAGGCAGACTTAAACATCAGTGGCTTATCGAGAGTCTACAGCCGTGGGAAGCAGACCCAGGAAGTTTGGGAAACTGCAGGATCCAAGTGACAATTTGAACAGAACTAAATCTTAGCTCCTCAATTCGAATAATCATTACTTAACTTTGGTATCCAAAAAACTTGAGTGTGGAGCGTGCAACATGGAATAAACTATAAAGTAATGTGGAGACGCCAAAATAAGTCCAAGAAGCATAAAAAGGTTTGCTTCCAACCTCGATGAAACTTTTTGTCTTTTGGTTGCAAATTCACTCCAAGTGAAAACAAATAAGAAAATTTCTAGAAATATTATTAGTATAATATTACCTCAGACCATCCACAACTAATAATTTCATCTGGTATAAAACTGACACTTGCTTCATGTTACTGACATAATGAAATCCTAGAGCACATGTCACAAAAATTTAAAAATTTAAGCAGGCATTGATTTTGAATGACTTTGCAAGCTCCGCTAGAAAACATCCACCATTGTAGACAGCGCCCAGCATTTCCACATCAAAGTTAGTCACGTAGTTAGTCCTTTCTCTGTTCATCTGATGGGATATTGCAGTTTCCTTTGCAGTAATGTGCATTTTCCTCCACGTTGTTTCCACTTATACGCTGCCTGGACACGTGTTTACCAAGCACCCTATTGACTAGACACGGGTTTACCAAGCACCCTATTGCCTAGACACTTTAACCACTGGGCAGGGTGGCCTAGTGGTTAAAGTTCAGAGTACCAAGATTGGAGCAGAGAGGCGCGGGTTCGATCCCAGCTCTGTGCGCCAGTTTCTGGTCAGAATCGGCAAGGAGGCCGGGCGGTTAAGCACAGCAGAATTGTAGCAGTGAGTTGCGAGTTCGAGACCGCAAAATGCTGTGAATGCTCTGCGATGTTAAGAATCGGCGACAGGCCTACGGCCTAATAACGCTGAAACCGCTATTATTATTATTATTATTATTATTATTATAGACACGTGTTTACCAAGCACTCTATTGACTAGACACGGGTTTACCAAGCACCCTATTGCCTAGACACTTGTTTACCAAACACCCTATTGCCTAGACACGTGTTTATCAAGCACCCTATTGCCTAGACACGTGTTTATCAAGCACCCTATTGACTAGACACGGGTTTACCAAGCACTCTATTGCCTAGACACGTGATTGCCAAGCACCCTATTGACTAGACACGTGTTTATCAAGCACCCTATTGCCTAGACACGAGTTTACCAAGCACCCTATTGACTAGACACGGGTTTACCCAGTACTCTATTGCCTAGACACGTGATTGCCAAGCACCCTATTGACTAGACACGTGGGTATGATCGAGGCGCCCTGTTGCCTGGACTCGCATAAGATGAAATCCGTGTTTGAATCTACCGAGTTTTCGTAAACAAAGGCAAGTCAAAAAGACTCCAATACACCTGAGGTGTCTGGAATCGTATGTTCAGCCCCACTGTTTTTGTCGTAGTTCACTAATGATAATCCAATAAAATGTTATTGAAATAAATTCGCAGTTTTGATCAAGAACAGATATCAATTTTGCCTCAATAATTGATTAAGGAGATTAAGCTTTCGCAACGGAATAAGGCGCGAAATTTCAATTACCGCGTCAAAATCTAAGACTCAAAAACAAAGTCATTTCATACGAAAAATGTAAAGCTCACTGGATTGGCTGGATCCTATCACTGAGCCTATCACCCCTATCTTCCCTCATTGAGGGAAATATTGCAGTGAGAGCTTATATACTGTACAATAATGAGAAAATATAATAATGTTCATGATTATATAAGTAGATAAATATTTTCCATCAAATTAATTATTTATTGGATGTCTAAGCGTAGGGGTAATCATCAGTCCCTTCGAGAACAAACTGTCAAAAAAATAATGACATCGCTTCCCGTTAATAATTGGAATACAAAATAAGGCAAAAATCTTCGTCGATGGCATTTTACATCTGCACCAAAGAAAATGATATTTCTCGGGAATAAATGGAAATACTTGGACGCAAAGGCAAAAGTAATTACGAGCTTGAAATTTTTTAGCGTCAAATCAAACATTATTTAATCTAATATCATTTTTTCATTTAATTTAGCATGAGTAATCAACTCATTTTACATGCAATATCATAACAATTAACCCCCGTGATGATCTATATTCTTGATTGTTTCAAATCAAGTTGTATGAGGCTCATCTTTACCTGGCAACGGTCGACCGTGTCCAGTTCAGAGAAATTGTCGTGCTGAACGGCACTGAAGCGCTGTAGGATGAAACACCGATCACAGAGGACGCGTTTGTGATGAAGTAGAAACACCACAGCGCCGTGTGTTGCTGATGAGGCATCGTGAAGATTAATAGACTTCAGGGAATCAGTGCACACGGCCTACTGGGTGGCAGTCTCGGTACTTAGGCTACTAATGGAGCCGAGCTGGGCTTGTAGCTCTTGCTTCACATCCTATCGTGCGATAGTCACCATTATATTTTTAGTGGCAGGGGGAAATGATGCTTTGAAAATAAGATACCTACGACACTTCGAAGTCTAATGAAAAACCACATCTTGAAAGTGTTTTTGTTTGATTTGATTCAGAATATGTGCGACATAAAGGTATCACATAAATGTCTTATTTTACCTCTCTTTTGAAATTGTCATTCTCAATTTACAATGGAATTACTATATCTAATGCCTTTTCGGAAAATAATTATTTATTTGTATATAATAAGTTTAAAGTGTGCAATTTGGGTAGTTGTAGTTGCATTTTCATGTAGAACCAGTGAAACTGCCCTCTTCATGATACATTTGTATGACGTAAACAATATTGCATCAGTTTATGTTTCGGCTTGTACCTCCTCGGTTGTTTAAATAAACTACGAACTGCTCTACACTTTAATTCCAACCCCTACGGAATTAGCAGAAAGTTTGTTATACTCCCGCATGATTGGGTTAACAGATATAAGTTTGCTTCAAAATATGACATGCGTTGTATATGTTATTGTGAATAAAATTCTCGGAACCTCCGGAAAAGTATAATGTAGCACAAAAATAGCGTGGGGCTTCAACATGACTTCTCAGTGATCTGGGAAACACTTAAAGTGTCGCGAAACCTTAACACGACTAAACCGATCCTTATGTATGATAATTGGAGCTCAAGTTATAGCCGACAACTCTGCATTTCTTTTTCCCTGAGTGGATAAAGTGGGTTGGGTTTGTAGCGTGAAGCTTGCAAAATACTCGCAACAGTAAATTAAGTGATGCGTAAATAATTTATGTTTCTACTGCCTCGTCATATACGGAACCGGATTAAAATTATAAAAAATTTTGCAAGTGAGTCAGAAATTCGTTTCATTTTTATTAAACAAATATTTAGTCCTTCAAATAAATTTTGGACAAATAATGCATTATTTGTTGACTCTGCATATGAAACATTGAGCATACAAAATAATTGAATGACTAAGACATTTCAGTGGAAGATTTTTACTTGACATGCCACGGCAAGTTCTTAATAATATATTATCAGTAAAAAGAATACAAAGCAGACAAACCTAAAGAATTCGAATGAGAAACATGATGCATGCCAACAAGTGAAATATGTTGACATCATTCGCGCGATAGGTTTTCTACAGGCGCTAACACAAAATTGATGTAGAAAACACGTTTGCTGGAGATATCGAAGACAAACATCCTATCGTTGACCATAACATATAATCAGAAGAATTTGGAGCTTAGTCTTACGAACATTCAATAATTATCGTTAGTACCTCTCGTGCAGGCGGCCGTTGTCAGGTCTCAACGCGACTGTCGACTCTGCACGCTTTTCTTCACCTCACCGCTGACGGGCGGTCCAGCGCCGCTCGACTGAGGAGTTGACCGAAGACCGCACTTCTCTGCTCGCTTTTCTTCACCTTAACCCTAACCTAACGAGATTTGTGTTAATTACCATGTCTCGTAATATGGTTCATCTTTTTTTTCGTCGCGATAATGCCTAAAAATAATCATACACATATACCGCGACGTTGGTCAATATCGAGACATTTATTTCGTCGCGCAATATGCCAAAAATGTCGCGCTATTGCCGATAGTATTGTAGAAAATAAGCACCAAAACTTACCGCGACTGGCCTCCGAAAAACCGCGACGAATTTGGCGCGCTACACCCGTACTTATGTATATATATATATATATATATATATATAAACTAAGGTTTCTAAAGCTGAGGCAACAGACGAAACTGTGAACGGTTAGGCCGACTTCAGCAACACAAATGAAGACAAAGGCGCGACCGGCAGAAGTCGGCCACGATCCTGTGTGTGGTCACGTCGTATAAATAGGGGATGTGTCGTTTCAGATAGAACCAGTTGTACATAGTTTTCATCTTTAAAACTGCCTAAGAAGCAATGAAGCTCTAAGATAAAATTATGATTCCGCTTCCTGGTAAATTCATTGCACTTAATGTAAGATCTACCTAATGTGCGGTCCAAAGAATACACAAGCTATGATCGTCGTTCCAGACAGCTTAGGGAAATTATTTTGAAGGCCATTGTAAGCTATCGACACTATCATGGATTCTAAAAATTTTGATTGTGAGCCTTGAATTGATGTGTGGGGCACCATGTGTGATTCTAACAGCAGCTCTCCGTAGGCCTCACAATGTTCCCACATAGTGAACTCAATTCTCTGAAGCCTTTCCTGCCTACAATAGTATCCCGGCTATTTCAGAGACAAATGAAAGGAGGATACTTGGTTAAAGATATTTATTTTGGAATCTCTTACTATTTACAGCTGTAGGGTAACATGGGGCAGCGAGCCCACTGCGGGTCATTAGCCCATAGCGGGTTTCTCGCTAAGTATGGCAGATATTGGTCCGTGTTCTCTACCGCCGGTCGACAGTTTCACGGGGATGAAGTGTACGGATTTACATTTTGCTTTGCGTTATTAAGTTATTTGTGAATAACTGTTTTAGCCCGGATAAAAATTTTTTCGCTGCTAAATAAAACTGTTTTCGATTACTGTAGATGAAGCTTTTGAAATTATTGTGAATAATATTTTGAAAGTAATATTTATAGGGATAATTTTGAGATCAAGTTTAGACTATTAGCTTATAAAATAAAATGTTGACACGATATCATTTGAAATGATACCAAGTGGGGCGACGGGCCCACGCGTGTCACGGGGCAAAGCGCCCATGCTGAAGTCAGTGACCTTTTCAAAACTATGACTAGCTTTTTGAATTACAAATTACACTTAATATTGCATAATTTTTTGATTTGCCGCCTCAAGACAGCAGGTTGAGTTCTAGTTATGCGTATTTATGACCCCCTTATCGAATTATTGACTCTTGCCTTGCCAAAAGTTGATTTCAGTCAACACCAATGAGCCAAAAGTTGATGAGTTTTTATTGTGTTGGCTGAAATCACGATTAGGTACGAATTCTCTGCACATAATATCTGGATTATGGACGAAACTGGAACTAAGCTTATTTCTGATCAACTAAATATATTTTTCTAGTCAAGGATACATTTTTTTCATGTCAAGGACGAATTTTTTATCGCAAGGATATATTTTGCAAGTCATGAATATATATTTTTATGTCAATGAAATATCTTTTTTCGTCCAATGTCAGTCTGCAGCACCGCACGTCATTAACCTTCAGTTTAGGGCTTGCAAATTAGGGCTTGCGGCGCAGCTACGCCTGCGCCGCCGCCAACACCGAGGGCGACGACCGCAGCCAACACCTCAACCTCGTCGTCCAATGTCAGTCTACAGCACCGCACGTCATTAACCTTCAGTTTAGGGCTTGCAAATTCAGCTGTCAAGTGATCAGCTGGACTAATGGATATTTTGTTTGGTCTTAAACTTGAACGTTCATGATGAAGTAATTAAATAAATGTGAGTAAACCAGCAGCAGTAAATTCGCAAACTATGTTAGCAGAGTTCATACGATTGTTGAGGTTGATCAATTCATCTTTTCTTGTGGCTGGTTTAATTAATTAGTCCATCAATTCATCTTTTCTTGCGGCTTCGTTAACTAATCTGTTGACAAATGAACATCCCGGCTTGATTTGTTGACAAATCAAATCGTCGTTGCATCTACTTAAGTTAATTGATTCACTAAATCCATTTTCCGATGCTGCTCTATAAGTCAATTGGTTCACCAAATGCATCTTCCCTCACGGCTCCGTTAATTAATTAGCCCATCAATTCATCCTGCCCTGAGGCTCCGAAACGTAATCGGCTCACCAATTCATCAATGAAAAAATAGGACATATTCGTCATCTACCGTATACCCTTTGCGTAGCAGCTTTTTTCTCGTTTTCTTCCTTGGCTTCGCGCCGCAGTTTATCCAATTAGCTTGTCCGCATGAAATGGACCGATTTCTTCTAGGCGCTAAAAGGACCGAGAATCCGCGGGCGAGTTAGCGTCAGATCAAACACCGATAATTTCTTGCCTCAATATCGATACCTCGTCTATCTCGACCTCTAGCAATTTTTTATCTTGCGTCCGTTCTACAAGATAAAAGATACATATGTGTCTGTTGTAGACAGTTATTTATTTTAAAAATGCAGAATTTAAAACAAACAAAACAACTAAAAACATTCGAATCTATTGATCGTTTCTTTCTCCGACGAAAAAATAGACCAATAAAGAAAGTCCTAATGAGACGGAAGAAAGCTTTGCACTTCACTTCTTGTCTGATCTCGGAGCTCGAGTGTTGATCTGACGCTACTTTTCGTTCTGATTTTTGGAGGAAAATCGTACAGGCTTCTTTTGAGTACAAGCCATCAGTGGAAATTTTATTTAGCACAACTGAAGAGCTCTCGCCTCAATTGATGAGCAGGAAGGATGAGTTCTTCGGGAGGACAAATCCTGTAGATGATGTGACTCTTCACTGGTCTGCATCGTCATCGCAGAGATCGTCGAGGCTGGCACCATTTATGCCTTTTTCGAGCCACTGATTGAATTAGCTGGTAATTGCGCTCAGAAAGACACGCATGCCTCATGTTGGGTATTTATGCTACTCCAGAACTACACGCGGTTGTGGAAAGGAAACTTTCAGATTAGTTATCGATTCCTGCTGATCGTTGTTTCTTTCGTGGCCTTAGTTTTGCTTCTGATTGTTGCATGAGAAAAGTTTGAATATCCCATTTTCAATGTCGTTTCAAATTTTCAACGAAAAATTTTGGTTTCGAGGCCATTCTGCTGCTGATGTTGTGAAGCAGATTTACTAATTTCAATAGAGTTGGCTAATTTTGAAATTCACGGCTGAAATATCAAAACCCCTCGCAAATAATAAGTTTTATTTTTTTATTTAACCACTTTTATTTTCAACTACTCTTCACATAAGTTAATCTCTGAAGGCCGCAAATTTTAAAATGCACAAAAAATGAATGAATTTTTTATCCGCACGTCGTTCATAAGCGTGAAATTCTAGAAAATCCTTAGGTTTATCTGTCAAATTTTTCCAGTTCTCCCAAGCCGAAGATCAGACGCGCGTGTACGGCGCGGCTCGTGAGGAGACCATCACAGTGTCGTGTCGTCTGGATGCTTCGCCGCCCGTTGTGGCCTTCAGCTGGCGATTCAATAGCAGCGGCGACGTCGTCGATCTGATGGTCTCGCGTCTGACGGTCTCAGTTCTCTGCTGCAGTACACAGTCAAGTCGGAACTAGATTATGGGACCCTTTTGTGCTGGGGCAGTAATGTCCTTGGAATGCAGCAGGAGCCTTGTGTCTTTAGAGTTGTGCCAGCTGAACCTCCGGATGCGCCTGAGAACTGTACCTTCAGAAACCATCCCAATGAAACTTTCTCTGTCATTTGCAAGGCTGGATATGATGGGGTCTGAAGCAAGAGTTTGTGGCTGAGGTCATCGACATGCGAACTCGAAGGTTATTGCTGAACATCACCGAGACGACCACTCCTTACTTCCAGCTCGTAGGTCTCGCCGGTGAGACCAGCTTTGTGGTCAGAATATACGCCAAGAACTCCAAAGGCCGCTCAGCCAAGAAGATAATGCGAGGCTACACTGACAGAGATTCCACAGAGCGACACATAGCCCCCGTGATGGGCCAGCCCTCGGCAAATAACTTCTCTGACGTGCCTATCGCCCAAATATTGGGATGCGTCGTCGGTATCCTCGGGAGTCTTGTCTTGATAGCATTGGTCGCCGTGCTCGTCGTGCGCCTCAAGAAAGATAAGAAACGGCCACGAAAAGTAAAGTTGCCGCCGCTGGAACTAAAAATGAGGATCTTGACCTGATTAATAACAGAAGTTGGTATATATACCGACTTCTTTGGGAATAAAAAATTTTACATTTCTCTACATTCCCATCTTTTTAAATTCCCGATGCGAAATATAAAATGTATACTATGACGGTCCTCATAACTGAGTTAAATGAAACAATTCCTTCTCACCGAGCTTAGGATGAGTGCGTTGCTTAACATAAAATGTAATTCAAAGCTCTGTGAACTCCACGAGATAGCAATCTTTAGAGACTGGGCGTTACAGAGATAACTTAGTTGAAAGAGATCCTTATCTTCCTCGCTCCCATTTCCTGAGATAATTGTTTAAGCGAGTGCAACTTTTGTTCCAGGTGCTCTCATAAGATCGTATGGCAGAGCGGTTTAATTACAAGGGAAATTGCGCAGTATTTGAGGGACGTGCAAGGAACACTGCGAATGCCAAATGATGATTTTTTTTATCTTATTATACATTTTGAGGCGCTTTTCGTTGCTGAATGGCGAATGTTGTGTCTCTTCCTATTTAGGAGCATTAATTTTTTAGCTACCAATTTTTTCTAAACTATCTGCCTTGAAACGTTTCTCTGCAAGTTTGTTACATTGTTATAATCCTTGTGAGTTTTCATGTGGTGCAATTTGCTGACTGCAGTCAGTGTGTTACTGTATATAAAGCACAAGATCGAGAAAATCGTGGGGGCGAAAAATTAAGTTTCCGTTTCATGGAAAAGTACATATTTTATTTTAAACCTAGTCACAAACTCGATATCTGAATACTGCAAATACCGGTTAACAGATGTAAATTTCCCGTGGAAATAATTAGCACTTAAAGTAAAATATTTTTCGATGCATAATTCTTTAATAAATAAATTCTAAAGAATATCAAAATTATTGAATAGTGTTGGCTGAGCCGTAAATAGTTGCAAGCCAATTTACATGCTTAATTAAATCATGTCCAGTCGAAAGTCTTGTCTACAGTCATAGTCAAACGTATGCGCATAAATCAGTCTTAGAATTGACGTTTGAATTGGTCATGTTATAGTCACCTTATTCGTTTATACGTATATAGGCAGCTGCCAATTAAGATAAATAGTTGGTACTCTTTCACTTGCGCTGATGTTACCGTCCTATGCGATCACCTGGCTGCGTAATGCAGAGATGGAGATGGCCTTGATTTTATTGGTAGAATGCATTCATCAACGGATTAATATACAACATTATACAATATTGCACATATTCTGATTAGCTTAAAATTTTTAACTGCACTAAAACACATTATATTCAACCTACCGCTCATCCATCATAAGGCACTCGCGACCGCTTACAGACCCCGATCTAGTATCAAAAACTGCAATCTTGCTCAGCAGGGCCGTTATGTTCTAATATTGCCGGCCCCAAGTCACAAGTCGAGATGATGTTGTTTTCTGGTGCAGGTGCAGCGGACGACTACAGGCGACTTACAGCATTACACACAAGTTAGTCTAGGACCCCTTCACATGTGACTAACACGGTATATAACAAAAACGAAGAAATGGAAAAAATATAGTGAATCAATCATAAGTTCAATATATTTATTGAAATAGATAACTGGCACAAAGAAGTAGGCGAAACCTATAGCTTAGGCTCCGGTTGGTAAGAACTTCACACAGCGTACGCTCTCATCCACTGACGATCGTGAAGCTTCACTATCAAGGGCGGACGCTAGTCCCAGGGCAGGTCCCACGCTACTAGCTGACTCCAGAGGTCGTACGACAGGCGTGGGATGGCAGGACGGCACACGTCGGATGGCAGGACGGCACTCGTCGGATGGCACACGTCGGATGGCAGGACGGCACACGTCGGATGACAAGACGGCACACGTCGGATGACAAGACGGCACACGTCGGATGGCAGGATGGCACACGTCGGATGACAAGACGGCACACGTCGGAGGACAAAACGTCGGATGACAGACATCGAGCAAAGTGCTGCCAAGTCCAATACTCGAAGGCGTATGGTTAAACTTCAACAGGGATATTCCTGAATTATCAAACATACGTGAACAGGTTGCAATCTTTTAGGCTGTAAATTAAAGGAGACCACAAGAACTGTCACGACCAGACCCATGATCAAATCGTAACGTGCTGCTCACATCAAAGAACTATTTGTATGCAAATTAACTCTAGTTTAAATTTTACTAATATTTCACTTAAATTTCACATTAAATTCCACACTAAATTTCAAATATATTCACTTAAACTAAGGCCTCTAAATCTAAGAAAGCGGCCGGAACCGTGACCGGCTAGACCGACTTCAACAACACAAGTGAAGACTTTTTTTTAAGGCGCGACCGGCAGAAGTCGGCTACACCGCTGCATATGGTCACGTCACATGCACCTGGGTTGCATCGTTTCGAAACAGTATAACAGTGATGAAAAAGTTTAACGGTAAGAATTAATATATGAATTATGACAGAACAGTAGAGGAATTAAACAGATCACACACCTACGTGCTGAATTGCTGGTTCATTAATGTTTTTCAATCAATGCATTAAAAGTTAAATGACCATTTCGGCAATCAAAATTCGCTAGCTTTTCGTTTTACTAAAAGTTCATAGAAGCTTAGCGTTCGATTTTATTTTCTTTCATTTCACCAGTGCTGACGCGTTGAACTCGTCTTTGTCCGCTCTACTGAGAGAGATCACCAAAAATTCGTACCTTTCTCAATTATTATTCATTGCATGATAGTCAATTTTCTCGAAGTCGCAGAATGCAATCTAGAAACATAGTGAATCGACATGCATTTTTCCAACCTTTATACCGCGACATTTGTGGATTACGTTCTCGGCGTATTGTTGGACAGAAAGTCGTGAAGTTTTTATAAGTATTCTGCTATGAACAACGGAATCCTATGGGGTATTTAATTAATTCATGGATCTCGACGTTATAAATAAATATGTAACCATTAAATTTAGAATGTCCAATTTCGCTGTTGAAAGCAACAAAATAATGCATACAAATAAATAATTCCAGCGTCAGCTAATTAGCGATGCATGTCAACCTCAATTACTTTTCTGTTTTTCTAAAAATCATTCTGATAAATTACTCCGGAGCCGTGATGTTTTGCTTTTAAATTTATTTTGAATAATGACTCCTGAGTTATCACCTGTTAAAGCGTGAGGAAAAATTCGTTCTAAGCACATCAACGCTATTACACTAGTCTTGCATTCGAGCCTAGACTACTTCAAAGAACTTTTATTATTTGAAAAATTACAGGAATTCATACTATGGTATACAAAAAAGATACGAACATTACTTGTAAATCTTGAGAGAACAGGTGTCGTGCGTATAGTGGCAGGTTCTGGTGCCATGTGGTGAAACCTACAATCATTAAAATACTTGATTGCACATCAATCCCCTAGGGATATCATTACAGACTTTCTGCGTAAAATAGGATACGTAGCACATGTTCACGTGACACACAGGTAATTAACAGTCTTCGTTCGAACAGCTACGTTCCACAACACGTGACGATGTCTTCCTCATCAAGTCCGCGTTCTTACTGCTCGTTCCTAATCCGCAATCACTATTCTCGATTCCAACTTTCTCTAAAACATTCTTACAATACTAATTCTAATTAATTACAAATTTACAATACCTATATATTTACTTGAAGCCTTATATTCTAACAGTAAAATGCAATTTAAAAATTTTAAATTTTCAGTAAAATGCAACAAGCCCTCTACACCGGAATAAAAATGCGACCGCGGGTAATAACGGGAGTGCGTTGCTCCCAGCGGACGGACATTGTCTGCTTGCCGTGCAGTCTGTCGCCTTCCTGTGATCTCTGAAAACGTTTCTTGTGCGTCTTTTGAACGCGTAGCATAGTGAGGATAATACTCGAGTCACTTCGAGGAATGATTCTGGCTCCTCAAATATTTAAAATTTGAAATGGTTAAAGATATACTAGGTTGTTTTTGCGCCACGACTCCATTTAAGTAATGAAAAATGTAATGATCTGTCAACATTTATACTTTTTCGCACATGAATAGCTTTACATTTTATTGGAAGTCAATTTCAGGTTTTAATGACTGTTTATGTCCGAGTTTCATGCTATTTATAAACAATTTTCAATTTAACAAAATTGGAAGAAAACAAGAGACAAAACAAAAGCCCCTGACGCGTTAATCCGATAATATTTACAAAGGATCGCCATATAAGATCGATATGGAGAATGCGGATACCAAGGGAACGTGTTAATGTACCTTCCATCACAATTATATTAATCAAGTCTAATAATGATTCTTTCGATTTGATCTGTTTCTTTTCTTGACGCAGATGGCTCTTGGTCAGGTACTATACCCTGAATTATTGGTCTACCAGATCCAGGCCTTCCAGTACTCGCCAGAACCTCATCAGGCTCTCATCGTGTCTGCTGATGGGGTGGATACTCCTTGCAGTCCAGTTTCCCAGCACCATATCATCCCCAAATCAGCCTATCCCTCTTCTCCTTCCCCATCCCACTCACTGCACACGTCCTCCCCATCTCCATCAAGTGGGCACTGTTCCATCTCCCCGCAGAATTCCTGCTCAACAGTCCCCACTGTGGCGTTCAGATCTCCATCACACATTATTTATACGGCCGCTGCCTACCCTGACTCCCGACGCATCAATCCCAAAGAGTATTACGATTCACTGCCGTATCCTCCGACTGCGTATCACGTTCCCATCTCCATACCACTGAGTCAGGCTGGCCCGCTGATGTATACGATACCTGGACGCTCGAGCATCAGCAGTGATCAGTCACCTGGTGATTCGTTGCAGTACAGCGACACAGAGTTGTCCGATAGCTCTTCACTAAGATCAAGAATTCGTCACTCAAGCATGCCTTCTGGCGCGTCCGCAGCCAGTTGTCTTCGATCTGACCGTAAGCCCTGGGAACTCTGTTTGCGTCACGAACGCCAGTCCTGTTAGTCTCGGTGGTGTAAGCAATGGCAATAAAAGAACAGTTTTCAACCGTGTGTGCTTCTGAGTACGGATATAAAGTGTAATCAGATGAACATGGAGACAAATCATCATTAGCTAGACCGGCCACCACTAAAAAATCTGTTATTATCGCATTACCATTATTAGAAAATCAGATGGAAAGTTTTACAATTTAAAAAAATCCTTCCCGAGTGTGCAGAGACGTATTTTTAGTTTTTCTTCAGTGGATTGAAAAACAGGGTGAATAAAACTACCATCACAGTGAATTATCATTACTATTCGCTTCTATTCAAGTTAGTATTTATTACAATATATATAAAGCTGTTATTATTTTGCAGCATTTAGTATACCTTTTGTCTCATTGCTGCCTGTTCTGATGATAATAATGTGAGGGATGTTTGAAATTGACTTGATGTATTTGCCATCAGTCGTCAACATATCACCACAGAGTCTTATTAGCATAGCCTTTATCAGTTGTCTCTTCTGAATCACGAATCATGTTATAACGACTTTTCTGTCGTAAGGAATAGGGGTCAAATCATAAAACACATATCAGTCATGGTCTTATTAGTCACGATAATCATGAATAACGAAAGACAAGTGCTGCTGGATGTATTCATCCCTCGCTTATTGCGATGTTCTGTTCATCTGGCGTATATTGAGATTTATTTTCGTTTGCCTAGCAACAAATAATTTATGTGCATGAAACTTCGTTAATTGCGAAAATTGTTCGTTTTAAAAAGCATACCATTAAATATACGAGAAACGACGCTATATATATGATCTCGAAACTGTTGTGTTTATCATGCAGGACTACTGGAGTCAACACGGTTCCTATTTTGAAAATACTACTAGTCATTGTTTGTTGAATTGTATGAATCTATTTTGCAGATTCTGTTCGGAATTTTGTTTTCATTTCGCTGAAACAAGCAGTTAGTGAAAATTATTTCTGAAACAAATAGCGCCACTTCTTCGCTATCATAATATTACAAAGAAATGAAATCAAGAATAATAATATAAATTTTCAACATAAAAATAAAACAATTCTAGTACAGTTTAGCTGTATGATTTAGTTTCAGGAGTTTGGCTCATTCATTTTGTGATAAAAAATATTTTCTCCTCACATCAGTTCTTCAAATCTTCCGAGGAATGACTCAAACCAAACGTGAGCGCTGATCTTCATAAAAAAGTTACTGATAAGTTTCAGTTGATAGAGACTTAATCTAATTCTTAATTCACTTCATGGGCAATCTTATTTATCAACGCATATGTTAATTCTCGAGTCCAACAGCGCCAAGTCAGTTCACTAACATTATTTCATAGTTGGATATTCATAGTTTCATTAACTTTATTTACCTCATGACTTCACTACGACGTGCTATTATTAACATTACCATTTGTGTGGATGTTAATTTGTACCTCGAACTTCTGTTACTTGCAGTGGAGCTCATATTAAAAATCTATGGTAAAATCAAGGTTCTCCGTATATGAACGCATAATATGGAGTACAATAAAACCATCCAACTTCCAAGTTAATTTATAATTCAAAAAATTTTAACGAAAAGTAACTTGATAAAAGTGTGCTCAAAGTTGTTGGTGAAAAGCTGCTCCCAACGTCGCAAAATATTTCCATTGCTTCCATTGTCATTCCATCAATAAAAATGTGCATGCCGTTGGTTTCATCTGCCGCCAGAATTTCTCCCCTCGCATAATGAATTTCTGCGCATTTCAATAAATATTCAAATATAATTACATCGCCATGCATTACCTCTCTTCAGCTAATACAAATTGAGTGATATTATTTGTTTATTCCTGTTGGACGTTTTCATTTACCTTCATTCTAAGCTTTATTCGACTTTCATCTCTCACATGAATGCCACGATTCTGCTAAATATACATTGCACTACTTCTCATTTATTATGAATTATGCCATAGAACATTCGCCCGGCATTGTTCGTCGTTAATTTCTCGTGTTTTCATGATGGTGAGTAAGGAATCGTATAAATGTAAGGAATCGTTACTCATATATAAGATATGGTTGTAATAAAATGTCTTTGCTCCCTTATCCTTTTTTTATAATCATATAGTGTAGCTGAAGTACTTTTTCTTCTGCATCCGAGAAATATTTGAGCGCATGTAATGCTCAGCAGAAGCTGATTACTTATCCTGTTCTTGAGACATTCGAATATGTTCGCATTTTTGCGACGATTCCCAAGCTGGCTGGTATTTCTGTCTAAATTAAAGACTTATAATAACAATAATAGATTTCAGATCCCCTGCTCTCCGGAAAAAACACAGCCTTAATTACAGTAGAATTGAAAATTTCATTTGCCTATATAGCGTAAAGATGACTTGGATCAAATATAAGCTACGTTTTAGAAATTTGAATCACTAAGTTGACCGATAAACTTTATCTGAACTAAATCACGTCTCCTGTAGGGTCGGGCCCAGCTTGTACTTTTCTTTGTTTGTTATTAATAAAATAACTTGAACAGAATCGGACCTTGAGTTCAGAATCGGAGCCCATATTCTAATATAAAGTAACTTCTATGAATATTAATCTGCAGACTAATAGTCATAACGGCGCACTAGCACCAATAGTTTTTGTTAGCTGGAACTCACTTTATTTATATGACGAACATAGCCTGCAGAACAGTCGAAATAAGTAACCATACATTTATTTTATATTATTGTCATAACAAATTTGGGAATGGGAGTGTGCTTTAGCCTCTGCGGCATATTCGCCACAGTTGGGTTAGAGTTATTCCGGGTCTGCTTGGCCACTCGATCGTAATCAGCGACTAGTTAGAATCGTCTCGCCGACTTTATAGTCTCTTGAGAGTGTGGCAAGTGTTGCCTTGGTCAAGCCTACCGCGCCTGCAAGCTGCCCAGAGACTGTATTTTAAACATCGAGCGCAAGGCAGTGGGCAGGAAAAGCCTTACGGACTTTCATAGGCGAGTTTGTCAGCACCTGCAAAACTATATACACGAATCCAGTCTGTGCCCGTTCGCATGCGTGCATGCGTACGTGTTTGTTTTGAATGGTCGTTTCGTCAGCATTATTTCTCGATTGCTCAAATTTGCGATTTGAACAATCACACAAATTTCAAAGTTGCATCTCTTTCTGTTTAATGCTCTAATTATAATATAAGCGAATCAAGTATATGTACAGTTCGAATTTAATGGTGATTCAATGGGATTAGGATGGCGGCGTGTGGAAACTGTTTTCATTGTCAGGGGCCGGATTATCAAAGCATCGCTACGTACAACTAGTCACTCACGTAATGAGTGAGTGCTGATGTAATGACGTAACTCTAGCGGTGTTATTATCAAAACATTTGCGCGGGAAGCTACGTACAAGAAGCCGTACGAAACTGTACGCCTGCTTGGAGGTGTCGTAAGCGGAAATACGTGCAAATTTGAGAGTTGAAGCAATATGAAACTATTAATTTACTAGCAACAAGTTGAATTGTAATAGAATTTTTTCAATAATTCGACTTCGGTATAGTGTGGGATCCTGCTAAACGGTGCTTTTAGGAGAAAAATTCCAATTGAGTTCATACCAGAAGCTAATTTGTTTTCCTCTTGTGTTTTAATTTACAAGCAAATGTTGGTATTCATGTCAAAAGTTTTACAACCATTCACTAAAATAATATCTTCTGGCTTTTTAATTTTACATATATCATATGGAGTTTGACAAGCCAACACTTTTTTAGCTCCGTACACATATTTCTTTCTGACAGTGGTAACTCCAACTCATAAAATTTTCTAAATTCCAGGTCTCTCTAAAAAGTCTTCTAATTTTGAATGGGAATAGTGCACTTTTTTGCCATTATTGCAAAAAATTTCTATAAATGATCACTACAAGTGCATTGCTATTTGGATAACGTCTCACTCATTTCTCCATATGCACCCTAGTCAGTCTACGCTGATGCCGCTGACACGACACAACCTCCTTTCATCCACGCGCACTGCGCACTGAATCGACAGGTCCCAGGACTCACAGGAGCTAGGAACAACAAATTCAAAGCCTCTGATTGGTCAGTTAGCCAGATGGTTTTCATAATAGCTTCACAGATGAGTCTTGCGTACGAAAGTTGTGATAATGCCAAAAGTAGGGTGTATTTGCGCAACACGTACCTTTTTGTACATACGTGTAAAAAGATACGAAGTTTTGATAATCCGGTTCCAGGTACCTAGTGTTGGGTAGGACAGGTTACGATGTAAGTATAGTGTAGTATAGTAGTATAGTATAGTTAACGCCTATAGTATAGGCGTTGAAGAATAGGTCCGTCGCCGGTTCATGTACTTTTCTTGAATAGTTCACAGATCTAAAAGACTTTTGAAGAAATCAGTTCAACGGACGGACGGAGGTTTAAGGGGACCGACCTGGCTAAAATTTGAAAATTTTGAGTTTTTCTGTTTCTTATCTCATCTTAAAGGTTGTTTTCTTGCGCATCGAACGATATAAGTATCGTCCCTGTGTTTTCTTTTTACATTTTACGTATGTATGTGAAGTTTCATGTCAATCGGATAATAACTGTAGAAGTTTTCAAAATGCCAGGTCGGTCCCCTTAAAATCGTTTCTAGACTTTCAGTTGTTCCGTAGGGTACTGATCATTCTAAGAAAATATCTTCTGGAATTCTCTCGCATATCACAATCTGGGATCCCATAGTGAAATAGTTTTTAAGGCTAGCGAAAATTCGCGATTATCTGCAGTTTTCTCGAGCAATAGAGATACAAGCAAAGCTTTCACGGCTGTGAAGAACCAGCTGATGCAGGAAATGGCTCATCAATATATGAAAACTATTCCTTTAAATTATTTTAAAATATAGTAATATATAATAACTAGTATAATATATTTCTTTAAAATATACTATATCTTTAAGAAACTGAAGAATAATTATTATCGTAAGCATAGTCATGGAAGGAAAATCGCATTGATTGTCCATTGTTGTCATCAGTGCGTATAAAAAATTCTTTAGCAGTAGTAGTGACGTCGTAGCGCGCTGCGATGAGGCTCTGAGAGTGGCGCGTCATTCTTCCACCGCACTGCACATGAGGTGAGAGTAGAATAATCTCTTAACAACTTCCCGCTGGTAATATATCGATTGCATTGCTGTACTGGGTATATACATATCTGGGGCCGGATTATCAAAATATCGCTATGTACACGTAGCGACTTACGTGTGGCGTAAGTGCTGATATGAAGAAGTAACTCTAGCGGTGGTATTATCAAAACATTTGCGCGGGAAGCTACGTACAAGAAGCCGTACGTAGCTCTACGCCTGCTCGGAGGTGTCTTAAGTGGAGTTACGTAGACGTTTTGAGTGTGCCGAAGCAATATAAAACTATTGATTTACTTGCAACACGGTGAATTGTGATAGAATTTTGTAATAATTCAACATAGGCATAATATGTGATCGTGCTAATCGGTGCTTTTTGAGAAAAAATTCAATTAATTTATGCCAGCTAATATCTTCTCCTTTTGTGCTATAATTTGCAAACAAATCTTGATATTCGTATCTAAGAGTTTTATTATCATTCACTAAAATAATATCTTCATGACTTTTCGATTCAAAACTAAGTGGAGTTTGACAAGCCAACCATTTTTCTAGCTACGTACACAAATTCCTTTCTTTCTCCGCTGATAGTTGAACTCCAACTCACAAAATGTTCTAAATTCTAGGTAGCTCTTTAAAAAGTCCTCAAATTTTGAATGGGAAAAATGTAATTTTTTGCCTTTATTGCAAAAAATTACAATCAAGGCGTTGTCATTGCTATTTAGACAACGCCTCACTCATTTCTCCATATGCTCCCTAGTCAGTTAACGCAGATGACGCTGACACAATACAACCTCCTTTCATCCACGCCCACTGCGCACTGAGTCGACAGGAGCTAGGAATGGCAAATTCGAAGCCTCTGATTGGCCAGTTAGTTGGATGGTTTCTATAATACCTTTCAGATGAGTCTTGCGTAAGACAGTTTTGTTAATGCCAAATTTTGACTGACTTAGGCAATGCGTAACTTTTTGAACGTAAGTACGAAAAGTTACGTGTACTTAGCGAAGTTTCGTTAATCTCTGCCCTGTATTTTAGTATGTCCTCTATGGCTGTAGATGCTTGAGGTTGCATAGAGTAAAATCAATTCATACAACAGAAAGCTCAATTATCAATTCAGACAACCGAGCGATTCTGATATTTTTAAGTATGCTTTTTGTTTTCAGTGAGTCTCATAAACAAGCATCGAAAATTAATCACGTATAAATTCGATTGCCCCTCCCTTCCTCTCACTGCGGAGGAAAGGATTTCCTATAATACTTAAGGTACGACAAGTTCTATTAAAAACATACATACGGTACGACAATTTCTATTAAAAATTGGGAGAATGGCCCCAGAACCATTGTTCTAGAGCCATTCATTGTTCAATGGCAAAGAAGAGCTTCAGTGCTGAGCATTTTCCCCGGATCAGCATTTGAGTTTATTTCCTCATTAGCAAATTAATATTTTAATCGTATGAGTCTTGTTGAGTTACCAAACAGCATTACGCAGCTATAACTAATTAGAACATTCGAGGATTGACGTCTAATGCTTAAAAATCTTGCAACACTGAGATTCATAAGGTTCAATGTCATTAGACATTATAAACTCGTACTTATTTACTGGGAAATTAATACAATTTCATTTAAAATGTATCATTTAAATTTCAGCCGGAGTGCTATAATTCAGAATAAATTTAGCATTTCAATCAGAACACAAGGTTTCCAGAATCCGAACAAAAGGTTCTCAATATAGTATATTCCGAATTTAATGCGGATTCTATACGGACAAAAGTCATTGACGGAAGCTTCTGCCGTTACGAACAGCACTGTTACATTTCGGACTACAGCCGTACAAATGCTGCATAATATCGATGAGGGAGAGTAGGTTCTTCGTTGTGTTCGAGTCTGTCCCAAAATATGAATATTCAGCGCTTATTCTGCGTAAATCGGGCTACAGAGAGCTGACCAGTGATCGACATGCAGGTTTAAGCCGAGAACCGCGAGTAACGCCCCATTATAAATTCGTCTGACTCAATACCTGAATCTATAACTTCATTTAATTTAATTACCATTATTTTTAATCAAACTGGGCATTAGTAATTGAAGTAAACTTCAAATTCATTCATAAAAAATGCATGAGATTTATATCGAACTTTGTGTGAAAAACAAAATCGTTGTTTAGCTTTGCATAATAACATGAGTTGCTGCAATGCATTGGAGCGTCTTTGGGTGCCTGCACGGCTGTATTCTGTTGCTTCTTCCGGGAAAATTAACCCTATTTGTCAATGATACAACAAGAACTGCCGATTTTGGAGAAGGAAAACGATTAGTCGCTTGAATCAACTGCAGTGGTAATGCTTAAAATATTTTGATGAAAACTGCATACATGGCTGCATTACGTCACGTTCTACGACGCAGCAGTTTACTGTCCACTGTGCACTGAGAAGCGGTGTACGTACACGAAATAATATTGCGTGCAGCACCTGCAGCTGCAGTATGCAACGCTGGAAGCTCCAAGTAACTGAATTACGCGCGTAATGCATACAAATCAATAGTTGCAGTGTACCGCGGTGTCAAAACTTTTTACAGACCTAGAAGCAACAGTGCACAAGTCCGGCAGTTACAGCACAGATATCATCGACAGAGCGCTGCAGAACCACATTAATTGTTTTCGTCGTTGATGACGACTGACCAATAGGCATGTAAATAATCAGGGGCCATACTTTTCAAAACTCGCTAAGTGAACATAAGTACTTACGCTCTATATTCTTGTCTATGATTGGTGGATTTTGCTTGAAAGGCTGTCGATGATTGGCTGATGAACTTACAATCTCCGTTTTTGAAAGTATAGGCCCGGGCATGTTTCGGAAGTAATCATAAGTCGACAGGCCAACGGCTGCTCGTGACAATTCGTGGCCTCTCATCCATCACAGTCTATTAAGAGCGCAAACAGAACCTCAAACAGAGGCAGTCAATCACCTACCGCTTGCTCATGCATGATCGCCTTCTGCGCTCTCAAACGTGATTAAAACACTTTTCATTCATTTTCTATGGTGTAAAATGTCTGCTGCTGTTTCTACATTTTATGTAATCGTTTAAATTATAGCAACTGCATCTTTTCCTGCCATTGAAAGGTCAAAGCTGGCCGAAGCTGCTAACACGGCTTCTGCGGTTGCACTTGCTTCTGCTTCTTTGGCTAAAAAGTCGTACGTTGTCTGAGAACACGAACTGCAGCTGTTTCTATATTAGCTGCAGTTATCGCAGTGCAGCCGCAGCATTGCGTAACTTGGTTGTTATGGCACAACATACGGCCGAGGAAGGAAGGAGGGATCTGGCGAAACGAGGAGAGGGAAGGGAACACTAGAAAAGGAACCAGAATAGAATATGAATGTCGGCACTAAAGAAATATGCCCATGGCCTGTTGCCGATTCTTGTACTTTTCGTGACTTGATTCCACAAGGGATCTGAACTGTAGGAGAAATAATAGAAATGGGCTAAAATAGAGAAAGAGAGAAAGGCGAGTTGGTGGAGTGAAAGATATATGAGAAGGAACTAATGGGAGAAGCATGAGAGGTAGCATAAGCAGTGTTAGGAGCACAGGGAACTGAGATAGGAGATCCAGAACAGAATAAAGTTAAATTAAAATAAAAAATGTCCCGAGCTTTGAGTAGGAATTGGCTTGTAACTTTCCGTATTCTTTTTTTATTTACCATCAACGAACCTGGAGAAAAAAGGCACCAACTTTTGATGCCTTATGAAGGAATTAAATGAAGTAAAAATATGTCCAGGAATTACCCTAAGTAAGAAATATCTTGAACGAAAATAGAAGAATTATCTCCTACTTAGGAGAGAAAATAGCACAAGCCAAAGAATTAAAAAATGATTAAAATTATTAGTATCAGAACTAATATCAAGAAGGAAAGAAGTAATTTTGAAATTTTCCTTGAAAATAATTAAAGTATATGCATCAGAAGAGGTAATATGAAGCACAAAAGTTTATGATCATATCTGATAGAGAAAGGTATCCGATGATTAGAAACCAAAAATATTTATAAAATAAAATATGCAATAAGAAATAATAAAAATGACAAAAATTGTTAATAATGTATATTTATAACTAATAAGTGAAAAGGTTGAAGTATAAATATCATTAATAATAATATAAATTTTCAAAATAGTAATGTTTGAACTGATAATAAAATAGTTTAAGGATTAGCCTCAGAACTAATCGATTAATTGGAGCATTTATGATAAACTAGTAAACTGCATGATTTCAATTATTAACATCAGAACTGATATAAAAAAAACATCAAACTATTAGTATGATAACCAATTATATGAAGGATTAAAGGATTAACATCAGAACTAATATAAAAAGTTTAATGTATAACTATAAAGATGCCTAATGCACCACAAGAATTAAGAGGCCTCTAAAAAAGAACTTTCTCTGCTTCATGCAACGCGAAAATTCAATTTTTGTTCGATAGCGTTGAAATCGCAGAGACGATTATTGATAAAATGAACGGCTATAAATCCGTCGAGTTCTCTGATAATGTTTCAAATCATTTTTCTCGTCATACGAAAAACATGAAGTTACTCGAGCCGCGCAGAATTCGGGACTTTAAACTAATTAAAAATATAGTGCGGGCCGACACAATGTACCAGGAAGGGCCTGGAGCGTCGCATGGCTGGGGGACGCTGCAGTATAGCGGCATCTGATGAAGGGTCGCTGAGACAAAAGACAATCTACTC
>NW_025932430.1:0-14225 GCF_000764305.2 Hyalella azteca
GTTTGCGTGAGACACGCGAAGATAATATAATGTACCTAATAATATATTTATATATAATCAATGTGAACATTCGCATAATAAATCACTATTTGTCAAGTCGCCACTCATATGGTTCATAGTACAGTGAGCTTTGTTGAAGCACTTAATAAAAGTGTAACCATTAGTAAGACTTGTCGTGTGCCGTGTTCTTCAGAGCGGAGTGTGAGGGGCGTGGTACTGGCCGACGGGCGGCGCGTCCTCGCCGATCGCGTCGTCATCACGGGTAACACGTTAATATATATATAAATTTATATATTATATAAATTGTGTCCACTTTCGTCACCAGTACTAAATATGAGCTTTCGTTGGTGCCTAATTTACCAAATTGCTTAAAAAATTTGCTGCGACGATGATCAGGACCGCAGTGACTATTTTTGCCGATATTAAAATTATTTATTACTTTAAAAAATGATAAATAATTTTGTATTTATTTTTTTCTCACACTCAGGAATTTTAGCAAAACACCAGTGATTGTAAATGTCGCGTCAGTTTAAACAAGCAAAACACCATTGATTGTAAATGTCGCGTCAGTTTAAACAAGCAAAACACCATTGATTGTAAATGCCACGTCAGTTTAAACACCCTCTACGTGGGTATATAGACCCTACGTGGGTATATAGACCCTAGTATAGAAAGAGTGAGCCCTTAAACCTCTGATGTGTGGACCTCTAAATCTCTGTTGTGTGAGCCTTTAAGCCCCTGCTGTGTGTGCAGCGGGCACATTCCTGAGGGGGGAGCTGCACGTGGGGCTGGAGGTACGGCCAGCGGGACGGGTGGGCGACCAGCCCGCAGTGGCGCTCGCCGACACGCTCTTCAAACTCGGCTTCAGAGTCGCCCGCTTGAAGACTGGTCTGTGAACTTATATATTTTGTATAACTACATATAAACTGTATGTATAAGCTTGTATCACCGTAGAATGGTTTGCAGTGTGTAAGATAATATATATAGTTATGTAACTATATTTGAACTATTTGAGCTTCTATAATTATAAAATAGTTTACCGTCAGAATTTAGTACCTAATTAGTGAACATATGGATCATCACTAATTCACATGTTGTATCCATTTTCAATATTATTTTCGTAGTTTTTTCATAATAACTACAATTTTGCTACCTTTTAACGAATCATCCATATTATTTTTTGTTCAATGTGACGTTTTTGTGTATTGAAAAAAAAAGCACCCCAGTTTTGCTGCCTTTCGCGATTGAAGTTGCTAAATACAAGCTCAAGTTCCGATAAGTAAAGTTGCGAAATACAAACTCAAGATCCAATAAGTTAAGTTGCTCCATACAAGCTCAAGTTCTGATAACTAACATAAATTTACTCCTGCAAGTCTACATTGCCGGTCTAATGATTTTCATTTCATTCAATTCGTATTTATGAGAAACAGATCGTGTTTCTGAACGATCTGCTTAAAACTACTAAATCTGTTGATTGGATCTTATTGAATAAATTTGTTCTAGATTAGTCACCTAGGCGTTTCTATTGACTCAAGTTATCCTTAGTAACATGCAACGGCTGGAACATGTTTACCCCAGGTACCCCTNTACAAGCTCAAGTTCTGATAACTTACATAAATTCACTCTTTCAAGTCTACGTTGCCGGTCTAATGATTTTCATTTCATTCAATTCATATTTATTAGAAACAGATCGTGTTTCGGAACGATATGCTTAAAACTAGTAAATCTATTGATAGTAAGTATCTTCTTGAATACATTTGTTCCAGCTCTGCCACCTAGGCGTTTATATTGACTCAAGTTATCCTTAGTAACATGCAACGGCTGGAACATGTTTACCACAGGTACCCCTCCTCGCCTTCTGAAGAGTTCAATAAACTTCGGTGCTTGTGAAGAGGTTCAGCCTGACGACCCCCCTACACCGTTCTCTTTCCTCCACTCCAAGGTCGCCATTGACGTAAGTTTGCTAATGGGTAACCGTAGAATTAAATCTTTTGTTCATTATGAAAACTTAACTCTACAGTGGTCACGTGGATGATATATGTAATCCACGCCTACGAAATTCGACCGTAACAACACTGACCAAAAGGGCGATAATCTTATCAGTTGTTGCACACGACAACTGAAGGCTTAATGACATGTGCCTTCATAACGTGTTGTATTGATGTGCAGCATGAACATATGACGTGCATATGTTCATGCAGCATATCATGACGTTCGTGCAGTATCGTTTTGGGGCTCTCCGTTGAAAATGAGAACATTTCTGCTGTTCTGCGCTCATAGATGAGGTTGCAACTAAAATCGGGTTTTCAATGGGAAACTTCAGGAATTAGCATACCAGCAGTGGTTCGCTGCACCCATTAATACGTTTTCATCAATGCCATACTGTATCAGTGATAATAATGTGAGAAAGGCAAGTTGAATAGGTTATTCATGATATGAAAACGCATTTGAATAAATAATGTATGATATGAATAATGTAGTTGTTAAGTTACTATTCATGATATGAATAACATAGTTGTTTAATTATTTGTGATATGAATCACACACTTGTTAAGTTATTCAATACATGAATACCGATATGAGTAAGTTACGTGCAGCCAGCCGAGCAGCTGAAGTGCTACATCACACGCACTCCCCTAGCCATCGAGGAAGTCATCCACGCGACCAAGCACCTGAACCGCCACCTCAAGGAGGAGGTCTCCGGCCCGCGCTACTGCCCCTCCATAGTTTTTAGGAGGGTCTTCGTGCCTGAAGTGCGAGGTTTCGTGCTCTCTTATTTAATGCATGAAGCCAAGTAAAATTTGCCCCAGTGAAGGATAGTAGAAAAAATCTTATATGTTATTGATCGAATCGATACTTTGAAATTTTTTGATTGCTATGGATTGCAAACACGCTTGCTATGTGAGCATTAATTGCCGTGTAATTTAAAGGTGTTTGATCAAAAAAGTATTTTCAGACTCCATAATAATGAACTTTTTCTGCTGTCATAATGATTTTATGACACGTTTATCATATGCAAAAAATTAAAATGTTTATATGAATTGGAAGCTGAAAACCCCATTCTCCATTTCGGAAACTCATTGACAAATAATGTTCGTGCGAGCGCCAACATCTAACAAAAATTGCGGCCCTTCCACCCTGCATGTCCACCAGTCCGAGGTACCAACTTGTGATGCTGTTAGTTTAGGTATTTATCTGAAGCGTTAGTTAACCTTCTACTACTACTACCACTACTAATACTACTACTACTACTACCACCATTACTACTACTGTGTTGTGGCAGGTTCCCAGGACGCGAGCACCAGGTGTGGCTGGAGCCTGAGGGGCTGTCAAGTGATCTCATATAAAGTAAGAAATTCAGTGTACTTGTGTAACATCAAAGACACTGGCCTCTTTAGAAGTGTTGTCTTTGTAAAGTAATTTTTAAACTCATATTATTTACTATCCATTCATTTTTTGTTATAAAAAATCGTTTTCAGATTTGGATGGCAACATTGCTATGTGGGATAACAGTTTATTGCCTTTAGATCTTTCTTGTTTACTTTTTAATCATTCATGTTAGAATATACTGTTCATGTTGATATCGGGTTTTAAAACTGATTTCGATGTGATGTTATTGAAAAGACATTGCGAGTAGATTCCGGTAATATTGAGTTATGGTTATTAAAGGATGTTGCGGTACTGTTATGCATGGACATTACGTATACTTTGTTGTAGGTTTTTTAATAGTAAATAGTCTCAATAATTTTATGCAAGTAGGCTACTAGTGTTTATTAACTAGTGTTTAATGGTTGAGAAATGCACAGGTTAAGGCGTTTATTATGACTACTTTATTGCAATTATAAACATTTAAAATTAAATTAAGTTACGAGTGTTACTTTTCGTGCTCGGGCAGGGTACGGCGTGGAATACGACTACCTGGACCCCCGAGACCTGCACCGCACCTTGGAGTCTCGTCTGGTGCGGGGCCTCTACTTGGCTGGTCAGGTCAACGGCACCACGGGCTATGAGGAGGCCGCTGCTCAAGGGCTCCTTGCTGGGGTCAACGCTGCTGTAAGTTGTAATTTAGGATGAATATCTCTTGCTTTTCTCACTGTTTTGCCGTCTTTCGGTATCCTTGGTATGTGTTTTGGACGTAGCAATCTCAGACCATGCTGGAGCGTAAACTCAGAACCTAGCTACCAGGACAAGAAGGCCGCTGCTCAGGGTCTTCTTGCTGGGGTCAACGCTGCTGTAAGTTGTAATTTAGGACTAATATACTGTTGCTTTTCTCTCGAATTTTTCGTCTTTTGCTATCCTTGGTATGTGTTTCGGACGTTGCAGTCCCAGGCCACTCTGGAGCGTTATCTCAGGAGCCAGCTACCAGGATAAGAAGGCTGTTGCTCAGGGGAGTGACGGGGGTCTACGCTGCTGTCAGTTATAATTTACGGACTTATTCCTGCTACTTTTCTTTCGGTTCCGCGATGTCTAGGTGGAGCAGGTAACCAGGACACCCAAAGAGACTGTTGTTCTGAAATTTCTTGATGCTGCAACCACCGCCGTGGCCATTCAATGAATAAATCCTGCAAAAGCAGTGAATTATCTCAGACATTTGGACTAAGGTCATTCGGTAAATCCATTAAATTTTGAAAAAATGAATAAAAGTGTTAAATGAACGCAGTAAAAGTTAAAATCAAACTTCAATTACAACAATTAAACTTGTATTCTCTCAGGTCCTTTTCATCAACTTCCCCGCAAAATTCTGAGTAAAGAATTTAGTTCCTTTGAACCTTTCTCTGCGATTGATTCACGAAAAAACATACAAAGCACGCGTGACCTAAAAAAAAGCACGCGTAAGATGACATAAAACCTGAAAGAACAAAAATAAATAATCTAGTGTGCAGTGACCCAATGCATTGCACTGCGTCCCATACAGTGGGCTTGCCTCGAATGACATATTTCGTCTAATCATTTCTGGATAATTCATTCCACGCACTTCCATTTTATTTTTTTCATCTATTAACATTTATATGTTCACATTTTCTTTAGATCTCATGTACCATGCCTTATTATTATACTTAAAAAGTTTTCTTCGTACCATTCAAAAAATATACGGTGCGATCTATTGTGAAATTGAAGCTCAATTCTATTCACTCCTCATCCTTCTCCGGCTCATAGACCACATCCAATTGATATTTAGACTTAATCCTAAATTCTGTGGTAGAGGCTGAGGTAACTTAACACTGTTCTCTACTCACAGAACCCAGGAGCCCTCGTCCTGAACCGTACGGAGGGCTACATGGGGGTTCTCGTGGACGACCTGACGCGCGAGGGAGTCACTGAACCCTACAGGATGTTCACGTCACGCGCCGAGTACAGACTTGCCTTGCGACCTGACAACGCTGATCTCAGGCTCACTGCCAAAGGTCAGCAAATTACGAAACCTTATCCTCTCCCAAAATAATCATCTACGCTTCTGATTTTATGCTAAATCAAATGAGATCCTCTCCCAAAATAATTATTTACATTGGAGCTGCGTTTGTGATTTTATTTTAAACGAAATGAAAAAGTAGTTTTAAGTGAGCAGAAGCTATGCCTGCATGCATATGCCGCACTGGTGGGCCACTAATATGGGAAGTCAATAGCAACCAAACTGCGTGAGATGAAGTGATGGTGAACGCTATAAATAATAGCGTAGAGATTAAATGTCAAATATTAGTACCTACCTAATTTTACCTAAATTGTAGTATTAGCATTGCTTAATATAATCGTAAAGTTCTGTACCAAAAACTGTTGTGCTGTGCAAAACAGAGGCCAGTGCTAATGGTGGTGCTTCAGTTTCGTGTAATGTTCCAACTATTATAACGCAGGGAAATTTCTTTAAAATCTTCAATGATTCGTTATCCAAATCTCCCAGATGAAGTATTAGCCAAGTAAAGCACCAATTAGAGAATCATTTTGCGTATTTAGTGTTCAGGTGATGCGGTAACTGTAATCAGGAGGTAGAATATTCGTGACTGAGCAGGAGAACACAGCCATAAAGTATAATAATAATTCTAACAATATGGGCCCAAGCAATTACGCAGGCTACAGTACAGTATGTTTGCAGGTTACACTATGACCAAGTAATCTCAAGCTCAAGTAATAACGCTTGATGTAACGAATCGTTAAGCAATAACGCTTTACGATGTGTATGTATTGTGAGCTACGCCATGAATAGTGCCCTTGCTATAAAGGAGTATAAAGTACAGTATGTTAGCAGGTTACGTTATGAACTTGTGCCAAAGCAATAACGGAGGCTCCAATACAGTGTACATATTTGCAGGTTACGCCGCAGGTTGCGTGTCCCGGGAGCGATACGAACAAACGGTTGCCGTGCAGCAGCGACTGTTTGAAGTAGAGCAGCAGCTGCGTGCTGACATGCGCTCCTCGCATGCCTGGCGCAAGCTCTTGGGGGGCGCCATCTCCCCAGATACGGCCGTGCGCAGGTCAGCTGTCAGCTATCATATATTTTGGTGATTATAACGTGCAAATTTGCGAACAATTTTGTGAATATTTGAACCGTTATGTCGATAATTACTAAGTCCAGCAGCTATCTCAATCAATCGTCAGTTATGGAAAGATCGGGTTCAAAAGGCCGGATCCCTTGTGAATCAAGTCACGAAAAGTTCAAGAATCGGCAACAGGCCATGGGCCTATTTCTTCAGTGCCGTTACTTCTATTCTATTTTATAAATGAAACAATAATATCTGAAAGGAGAAAATCAAACACGTAGATTAGAATAAAATAAACTACAGATCTCACTATATGTTTGAAGTTTGAAATAATATACGTTTAAAAATTGCTTTTTAAAGACAACACTTCTGAACAATCCAGTATCTTGGATGTTACACATGTACAATGAATTTCTAATTTCATTTTCAAATATTGGAAAAAAATTATTCTTCAAATTTTTTATGATATCAAAATTTTTAAAATTTTAAAAATTATTTATTCTGTCAATTGATTTATGCATTGTCTCTGACTTTATGCAATTGTGCAATATTTCAGATCAATTGGACAGGTCAAATTGTGTCATATATGGATTATAAGATTTGTATGAGACGAAATTATTTTTTTTATTTTTTTTTAATATTGAATTTTTTTTTTTATTTATAAAATTATTTATTCTGTCAATTGATTCATGCATTGTCTCCAACTTTACGCAAGTGTGCGAAATTTCAAATCGATTGAATAAAATAAACTACAGATCTCACTATATGTTTGAAGTTTGAAAAAATGGTTAAATTGTGCTTATTATTTGATAGCAAATATTAGTATTTGAGCTTTCATGAAGTTTCGACGAATCTTATTACGTTTACTAAATTGAGCTTATTTTTTAGATCCTTTAAGCCAAACGCTTTGTGATGACGAATAATTTTGCATTTAATTTCTGAAATATCCATAGTCTTCTCACACATTTATTTTAACAAGGAATTTCTTTTTTAAGGTTACTAGAAATGCTTCTCAACTTGAATATCTCTCTCTGCAGTGCGTTTTCAGTTCTTGGCATCACGAACTGGAACATCGACATTACAGCCATAGCAGCGAAGGATGCGCGGTACGCAGCGCTGCTACAGGAGCCTGAACTGTGCCGCCGTCTGCAGGTCACGGCGATGTACGACGACCTACACCGCGGGGAGCAGAATGACGTCTCCGAGCTGCTTGTCGAGCACGAGCTTAATCTACCTGCTCGGCTAGATTATTTTAGGTGAAGAAATAAAATACGTATGCATTTTGGATATGTTGGAATTACTTGTAGAATAGAAGCTATAGAGCCTATTACATTAATAACATATGAAAGTGATAGATAGGCTTTCAGTGTTACTTGAGTTAATTATCTATAGGAACACAGACATTATACGCTCGAAGATTAAAATTACTCAACGTGACACAAAATAAGTTATGAAGGCTAGTTATAACGACAGTTAACTACTGTCCCTGATGCCTAGCGCATTAATTTTCACTGATAACCTATCTGAAACGAAAGTGGTAATGCTCAAGTTTCCTCTTGATCATGAACTTAAACTTCTTGCCAATTTATATCCTGCGAGGCAAAGCACTTGCACTGACGAATTCTCACCTGACTTGATCATAAGTCGGGTCCCTTTGCATTATCAGTTAAGCTGCTACACAAGTCATCAGATGAAGAGTGGAAGAACATTTCACTTGTATTTAATAACAAGTATTTTTTAGATTTTTTGTTATAAAAAGTGAGGAACAGTTTAGTCGTTTTTGAAACATGCTTATTTTAACCATGTTTAGCTTCACTGGCTTGAACTTCGTTGAATATTCTTAGTATTGTTTGCCGTACAAGAATCCTAGATTTATGGCGAATTGTCAGTTCGTGTGTGACTGTGAATATATTTTTTGTCTGCAGCCCTGACGTGAGTTTATCTCGAGAAGTCAGAGAAAGACTGCACGCTGCTCAACCCGCAACCGTAAGTATCGTCCCTTAACTAATTGTCATGAATATTATGTTTGACATTTTTTAAATACAAGCACTTATTGTGACGTTGCTGTCAGCATCAATTATTTGTCGAAAGCAAGTTTTGATCATGATTATCGTTAAAAATAAAATCATTATGTATTTGATTTTGCAGCTTGGGGCAGCTAGCCAAATCCCAGGCGTGACTCCGAGCGCTGTAATGCAGCTCCTGCGTTACTGTCAGAAGCTTAACAGGCTCGAGCACGAACGCTCTGCAGGACGCAAGACACTTGTGGGCTGCTGAGGACTCAGTTTACCGAGATATTTTGTAGATGACCCAATAAAAAATTATCGATCTTAAGAAGCTGGAATAGATCTGTTGCTTCAGTGATACTTCTTGTCCCTCATGTAAAATATCGTGCAATCGTCCCTCGTGTAAATTGATTGCGATCATTGAAAAGTAACTCCATGTTTCATTCACCCCGAGTTGCCGCATTGTTTGGTTCGAACAATAATTTGAAACTCGCTGCAGTAACGAAATTCAATCAGTGTTATGCACTTAAAAACTCCACTATGCCGTGTAAATTAGACAGGCCTAATGCATTTATTCTGTTGAAGAATGCGCTTGAGAGCTGTTGTGCTACATATTGTACTTTTTATAGTTTTTAACATGCAAATATTCGCGCTGTGTATCAGATGACTATGTTTTTAGTAAACTACAATGCTGTAGAAAATTATTGGTATTGAATTCCTGTACTGTAGTATTAGAAGTGTGCCACTGCACCTGACAACAGCAAAATACGTAGGAATAAATTAATATAAATTAATTATTCTTGAAGCTCCGTGCGTAAAGTAGGCATAATAATTTTCACTTTTTGCGTTTGTGGTATTTTTGAAGTTTATTGCATGCAATTTGGTATTGGTTGATTTGAGGAATGAGGGTAGCTACGTAGGCATTTCCTCAAATTGATATCTCTGCTCAAGTGCCTGATATCTCTCCTGGATTCTTCCGTTGAGATATATATAGCCTGGTCCCAGTTACATAACTCGCACCTCATAGGCTACACTCGTTGACAGGAAAAACAATCATTTAAAAACATTAGTATGAATTTGATATACATCAAAATACAAAAAAAATCCATTTAGATTTTATTTAATTATAAATATTTATTTATAGTTGGTCACTAACTTCAGTTCAAGGAAAAAAAAACGTGTGTTGCACGAAACTTGAACACACTCGGTACAAGTAGCACTGTAGCAGACATTTTCTAAAGAAAACGCAATAAGTACTATTAATTTTCATGTTTTTAAATTTGATGGAAGTCGTACGTATGAGTTTTATTGGTTGTGTAGTACTTTTAATTTAAGTACTTACTGGGAAAACTTTCATTTACATTGATAATTAGCGTTGGATTTTGAAAGTGCCGAAACGAGAAATTCTTTAGTAAACCAATCATTCCAATTCTTTTTCTTCGTGTGGTGTGAGAATTGCAAAGTATGGCGTAGATGTAAGATTTTATTTTGTTTGCTTAGTCAGCTTCAGTGTACAAGATTATTACACGTTACCACAAAACTTACGTGCATCGGTTTAGGTGAGATAGGATCATAGGTATTGGTAATTGAAAATCTCATTATGACTTATATTATGTTCCCATTATTGCGTTTGTTGTGTCATTGTCAATATATGACTCGCAGCCTCAGTCTCAAGTTCTCAACTTGAACTTTATGATATGAAATATGACAAACTCACGTCGTTCATCCATATTCTCACTGTTACCTACGATAATTTGTGTGAAGTGTGAATCTGTTCAGTAAAGTTTGGATTTAGCATGTATTCAGTTATTTTAGTAGATTTTTGTTCAAAGTGTGTAGCAGCTTAGGCTAGTTGCTGTGTTAAATCTTGAATTAATCTGCAGGATCTACCGGGCTACTGCTACCCCACCGCCACCTGAGCCACCTCAGTTTGCAATCCTGATGCTTGCAACAAAATCTACTTTCTGTGTGATCTGACTTTTAAAGATACTTGATAGCCTATAGTAATTAGCCAGTCGTCAAGGATTCAAAAATGATTTAATGATTGAACACTAATAATTAGGTATTTCCAAAATTTCTACTAGTACCTACTAGGTGGTAGGTACATCATGCTCAAATTTTCAAGCACCTTAAAAGTTGACTTTCAAAGTTCAAACTTAATCATTGTACCTAGCCTAATCAGTTTCACAAAATTTGCCAATTTGAAAATCTATTTTGAAATGCAAGAAGAGCTATACTATACTGGCAGTAATTTGGTAAACTAGGTAAAAAAAAAACAATACACTCAAAAAATTTAGAGCTCAGTCAGCTCACTAAATAAATTATTAGACTACCTAGTAAGACTACCTATTAAGTACCAAGTAGTAAGAACCAATATAGGTAGTTATCCTAAGTTATGCAAGATAAAATAGAAGTTCATATCTTCTGCAAGTTCAATTTTGACTTTTGAGTGCCAAAAGTTATAAGACATAAGTAGGCTACAGACAGTAGACCAGTAAAGTGCAATGAAAATTGATACAAGCATTTTCATACACAAGAAATTAGTTTAGATTTTAGAACCCGGGTGGGTAAATAAGGAAATTAAAAATGAACTGATTCCTGAAAATCTGTGGTTTGTCACTACAATTTAGGCTATACATACGCAGTTGAATGTAATTTTTGTGTAGGGAAATAGAATAAGTTAGTAACAACTAGGTAGGAACTGTTTCTTGTTTTTTAATTGCCACTATGATTCAACTTATCATCTATATAAAATTATTCAAGCTGAGTGACTTGCTGTTGCTCATAAATGCTACAGTTGCTTGCTAGATGCTTGGGACTTGCCCCGGACTTTGGTCCATAATTTCACTGGTTTTCATGTGCAGTTATAATTTTTTCTTAGAAAGTGATAGTGAGAAAAATTCCAGTAAAATGAGTGTTCACTCCTAATGTTTGGATAATTGTATAATTTTAATCAATACCTATTTCAGATTGGCTTGGTTAGGTATTTTCAAAAAATTCCTTTTCAAAAATCAAAATTAACAATAAATCTACTTTGTACTCTGACAGTCTGACTACAGTCACTACACCACTTCAAGGGCTAAAAATAAAAAAATTTCTAAAAGTATTAGTAAAATCTGAACAAAAAATCACAAGAATTTTCATTTTCAATTGAAATTGATGAGAGTGGGCCACCAGATAACCATTTCAGGCAGCCCACCAGTCACCACCAGTCCACCACCCAAGCATGGAGAATATCTACCCTTTGGGCCGCAACTAGAGCTTTCTCGCCATTTCCGGAACAGCAAGATTTCCGCCAGATGAATTAACTATTATCTAATTGTTAACAAAAGTGCATAATTGGGCCGCAAGATTCCAAATGTATTAAAAATTTGTTATGTTGGACCTGCGAGATTTCATAAACAAGTAGGACAATTCCAATCCTACCACCACCTTGTTTCCATCCCATCCTGATGATACTAGCTTGCTTTCTTTTTGAACAAAAGACAAGCAAATCTCCAAAGACAAGCAATTCTACGAATCAGGGTCATACCATTGATTTAGTCAACAAATTTATCAAACTAGTATGTGGTACAACACAGGTGTGCTATCATCTTTTGGGCATTTTTCATTAGATACTTAGTTCTAAATTTGTTACTCAACACAGGAATTTACTTCTCAAAAGAAGCTTTGTCTTTATTTGGGCAGGATTAGCTACTGATATTATTCTGGTTTTGCAGACAGTAGGTAATTATATAGGGTAATATGTCCTGCTAACAGACCAAACTTCAATCATTGTTTTTCTTTAACACTCAGTCTACCAAAACTTGCTTGTTATCAGGCTCTTTGATGACTTTAACCATGTATGGTTAAAATACATTTCCGATCCTTAACTTTATTGTTCATGGAATGTCCACTGTTGAAATATATACATTTATCGATAGATGATTATTTTAAAATATTTATTCCATTTCAGGTTTTTGATAATTTGGATAAAATGGGTGTTCCAAAGTTTTACAGATGGATCAGTGAGAGATATCCAACCCTTAGTGAGGTTGTCAGAGACCATCAGGTTGGTTAACTTTCAGCTGAAATGAATAGTATTTGCAATATATAATAGAGATTATAATTTAAAAATTGTTTAATCCTCTATTCACATTCAGTGATTTATTTTGTACTTGTCTATCATCAAAATATGAATATATATCTGCCACTTTTCACAGTTAATATGTGATAAGTTAATTGCATTTTTCTTTTTACAATACCAGTAAAGTTTTTAGTATAACCTGAGCTGCAAATATTTTCCACTGAATTATTTATGAAATGGATTATCTACTTACAGATTCCTGATTTTGACAACCTTTACTTGGATATGAATGGCATCATCCACACATGCTCCCATCCAAATGATGCAGATCCTCACTTCAGGATCACTGAGGAACAGATATTCAAAGATGTATTTCATTATATTGAGGTATGTACAAGCATATAAATGATACTTGAACTTTATGATATGAAATATGACAAACTCACGTCGTTCATCCATATTGTCACTGTTACGATAATTTGTGTGAAGTGTGAATCTGTTCGGTAAAGTGTCAAGTGTGAATTTAGCATGTATTCAATTACCTATTTTGTAGATTTTTGTACAAAGTGTGTCTAGCAGCTAGGCTATGCAGCTTAGTAGGTAGCTGTGTTAATTTAAATATTGAATTAATCTGCAGTAAAGACTGCAGGATCTAGGTACCTGCTGGGCTAGGTAGGCCTCACCTCAGTTTGCAATCCTGGCGCTTGCAACAAAATCTGCTTTCTGTGTGATCTGACTTTCAAAGATAATTGATATAGTAATTAGTCATTCGTCAAGGATTCCAAAAATGATTGAACACTAATTATTTCTAAAATCTCTACTACCTACCGGCTACCTACCTATGCCTATGGACTATGGTACATGATGAGGCTAAGCTACATCATGCTCAAATTTTGAAGCACCTTGGCTTAAGGCCTAACTCTTTTGTAACGGCAATGTGTTCTACAACTTTTTATTCATATTTTTCTACAGAATCATCATGAACTTAGACCAAATATTGCATCTTTGTAAAAAACAATTAAATATATGTTAATGGTGAAAATTACATAATTGGGACTAGAAAATCCTGGTACCATCAAACATAGTGGCAAACCAGAGCTTTTTTAGAATCAGTTCATTTTTAATTTCCTCATTTACTCAAGATTTAAAGCAATTTCTTATGTATGATAATGCTGGTAGCCTATCCATGATACTTTACTGGTCTACTTATAAGACTTAAAAGTGAACTTGAGGGAGAGTCTAAATTCTAAAAAAAACTCTCTGCTTTGTCACTATGCCGTCAAACGGGGTATAAAGGGACAGGGGGGGTATATCGGGACGCGTGTCCCACATTTCGTAGAAATGTTGTAGCAGCTAAACTAATGAAAAAATTGCAAAACTAAAAATAGTGCAGGAAAATTACAAAACTAAAAATAGTGGCATAAACTTAAATATTTTTACTATCTTTTATGTAGGGTAGGGTAAACGTGGTATATTCCGACACATTAAGGACGCATCGAGAAATGAAAAACTATAAAAAAAAACGTATGCGTTACGTAAGTTCTGTTGCCTTCACATGACTCTCAAAACACTTCACCTGTCTCTTATACACATCTAGATGTGTATAAGAGACAGGGTAAGAGCTGTGGTGAGGTACGAGCTGGTGTGAGGTCAGAGCTGTTGTGAGGTCAGAGCTGTTGT
>NW_025932430.1:14822-41218 GCF_000764305.2 Hyalella azteca
CATCTACATCATCTACAATGGAAGAGGAGGACTTCAAAGTACTGTTAGTAATGGATGAGTACACTCTGCATGCTTCAAACGTTTTAAAATTAACTTGTATTGCAAGTGTCCCGGATTACCCCATTCCCAGGGGTAAATTGGGACGGTTTAATTTTGCATCTGGCACCTTATGAATAGCATATGGAATTTTTTTTGAAGTTGCCATTGGATAGCCCTCACAAAGAGCTATAAAATGAGTCTAAACTTGTTTCTGAAATGCTTCATGGTAAGAAGTTATTAACAAAAAACTCTCAAAACCGTCCCTTTTTACCCCGTTTGACGGTAGTATACGGTTCCAACTGAGGTAACACAATTTGCGACATCATTGATTTTGATAAAAAATACATTTTCGCAATATTTTTTGTTAGTAGTTGAATAATATCACAAACTTCCTTTGGCAAGCAGATGTAATAGCTTATATAATAACATATCCCAAAAAGAACAAATATTAATATTCCTTTAGATTGGACATATGTAGGTGCAGGAGTGTTTCTCATATGTCCCTGTAGTTAGCTATGCCTTGAATTTAGTGCTACATGCAAGTTATAGAGTAAATCGTTGGGCGGGACGTCACAGTCCCGCCAGTCAATTATTTTTGAGTTGACATAGGCGCAGGAGTGTTACTCATGTGTCCCTGTAGTTAGCTATGCCTCGAAAGGTATGCTGTATGCAAGTTATGTAGTAAAACATTGAGTTGGACGTCACAGTCCCGTCACTCACGAAAGGGTTAATAGTTGACTTTCAAACTTATCATTGTAATCACTAATCAGATTCACAAAAATTTGCCAATGTGAAAATCTATTTTGAATTAGAGCTCATTTCATTCATTTCATTGCAAGTTCATTTCTTCTGAAAGTTCAATTTTGACTTTTGAGGGCCATAAGTTATAAGTACCTAGAGTCAGTAGACCAGTAAGAGTAAAGTGCAATGTAAGTGGATACAAGCATTTCCATACACAAGAAATTCATTTAGAACCTTGGTAAACAACTTCAAAATAAGGAAATTAAAAATGAACTGATTCCTGAAAATCTGTGGTTTGTAACTATAATTCATACATAAGCTGTTAAATGTACTAATTTTTGTGTAGATCAAATCATCAGGGAATTAAAAATAAGCTGACAACTAGCCTAAACTGTTTCTTGTTTGTTAATTGCCACCATGGTTCAACTTATCTTTTATAACTATTCATAATTCAAGCTGGTTGACTTGTTGTTGCTCTTAAATGACAGTTGCTTGGGATGTTGGGACTTGGAAGTTGGGTCCATAATTTCACTGGTTTTCATGGGCAGTTATANCTGTCTCTTATACACATCTAGATGTGTATAAGAGACCAGGATTAGCTACTGATATTATTCTGGTTTTGCAGACAGTAGGTAATTATATAGGGTAATATGTCCTGCTAACAGACCAGACTTCAATCATTGTTTTTCTTTAACACTCAGTCTACCAAAACTTACTTGTTATCAGGCTCTCGGATGACTTTAACCATGTATGGTTAAAATATATTTCCAATCCTTAACTTTATTGTTTATGGAATGTCCACTGTTGAAATATATACATTTATCGATAGATGATTATTTTAAAATATTTATTCCATTTCAGGTTTTTGATAATTTGGATAAAATGGGTGTTCCAAAGTTTTACAGATGGATCAGTGAGAGATATCCAACCCTTAGTGAGGTTGTCAGAGACCATCAGGTTGGTTAACTTTCAGCTGAAATGAATAGAATTTGCAATATATAATAGAGATTATAATTTAAAAATTGTTTAATCCTCTATTCAGTGATTTATTTTGTACTTGTCTATCATCAAAATATGAATATATATCTGCCACTTTTCACAGTTAATATGTGATAAGTTAATTGCATTTTTCTTTTTACAATACCAGTAAAGTTTTTAGTATAACCTGAGCTGCAAATATTTTCCACTGAATTATTTATGAAATGGATTATCTACTTACAGATTCCTGATTTTGACAACCTTTACTTGGATATGAATGGCATCATCCACACATGCTCCCATCCAAATGATGCAGATCCTCATTTCAGGATTACTGAGGAACAGATATTCAAAGATGTATTTCATTATATTGAGGTATGTACAAGCATATAAATGATGATATAATTTAAAATTTTCATGAATCATTGCTCTGCTTTTGCATCATACCCCAAAATTTTCAACACTGCCATCATTTCCAGGCTCTTTTCTGCGTGATCAGACCCTAGGGAGTGTGCTTTAATTTAGAGTTTTTTAAAAATCATTTCTATATTTTTGTATTTTGCTAAATATTTTCAAAAATGACTTTCTTTACAGGCTCTTTTCTGCATGATCAGACCCAAGGGAGTTTGCTTCAATTTCGAGTTTTTTAGAAATCATTTTTATATTTTAGTATTTTGCTAAATATTTTCTAAACTGGCTTTCTTTACAGGCTCTGTTCTGCATGATCAGACCCAAGAAAGTGTTCTTCATGGCTGTTGATGGTGTGGCTCCTAGGGCCAAGATGAACCAGCAAAGAGGAAGGAGGTATGATTAAAGGGACCTGGAATTCATTCTGTTTATTGTACTCTAAGTAGGTTCTATATATTGAAATGGAGCTATTCACTATTGATGCTCTGCAGCACTTGTTTTCTCTGCTTATTAATATTATTCATTAACTTTATATGTGTGAGTAGAGAAAATGGTGAATTATAATATATTACTTGCTGTGATATTCACTCTCTGATCAATATGTTCTGCTATTAGAATTTAATTCCAGCTATTATCATGAATGCTGAATAAAATTAGGTAATTCAATTTTTTATTTCGTTTTATATACTGGTATGCTTGGTGCAGGTTTCGCTCAGCCAGAGAAGCAGAAGAGAGTGAGACCCGAGCCAGAGCCAAGGGAGAAATTCTGCCTTCAGAGGAGCGCTTCGATTCTAACTGCATCACTCCTGGCACGGAGTTCATGGATCGCCTTGACAAACAACTCCAGTATTTTGTCACCTCAAAGATCTCAACTGATTCCTCGTGGCAGTCGTGTACAGTCATCTATTCTGGACATCAGGTTAGAAGTATATCAATTTAATTTCTCTGTATGATAGACTTGAAACATTTGTTCATACCCACCATATGTTTGTTGAAACCTTTTTAAATTAACTTTTGGAGTGGGACGGGTTCTGTCAATGATAATGCTGAAATTTCCTGTGAGATAAAATCTCTTATATTGCTTGCTTTCCACATTGATATCATTCAATATTTCTACCCACATTTGCAGTGCAAATTTTGAATTTTTTTTCCTCCATTAAATTGTGCTCCAAACTTGTAGCATATTGTGCCCTAATTGTACCTGTAATTTAGAATTGTGCTCCTAACTCGTAGCATATTGTGCCACTCACTCTACCCATTATCTTGCAATGAACTCCTAAATCGCCATGATTGAATATCTTCTTTGTTGCAGACTCCAGGCGAAGGGGAGCACAAAATCATGGAGTACATCAGGTATCACCGCAGCCAGCCAGGCTACAATCCTGACACGCGTCACTGCCTCTACGGCCTCGATGCTGACCTCATCATGCTCGGCCTCACCTCTCATGATCCTCACTTTGCTCTGCTCAGGGAAGAGGTGAGTGTACACATCACATGCTTCATGCTAGTCCTGGTATTACATGACTTTAACCCTGCATTTATTCACGGTAAATTAAATTCACAATAAGATGTACGACACTATCGTCAAGCAATCACTTACCAAATTATTTCAGATATGCTGTTCCTGATTAACAGTTCAGTTTTAGTTCTTACATTTTACAAGCTTAAGTTAACAAGCTTAATTCAAGTATCATGTAAATAGAATAAAGTATAAAATTATCACATTACAATTTCATTGTTTATGGCTGCAGTTTTTTTTCGTTTTCTGAAAGTATTTTCAAATTGCTCTCAGGTGAAATTTGGTGGTCGCAAGGAAGCAACAAAACGCACAACAACGGCAGAAGAAACCACCTTCCACTTGCTGCATTTAAGTCTCCTGCGGCAGTACATTGACTATGAATTCAAAGACATAACTGACAATCTCTCATTCAAGTACGACCTGGAAAAAATTATTGATGACTGGGTTTTCATGGGATTCCTTGTGGGTAACGATTTTATCCCACATTTGCCTACGTTACATATCAACAAGGATGCATTCTCTGTACTCTTCAACACTTACAAGAGCGTCATGCCAGAGCTGGACGGATACCTCAATGAAGGAGGCACTCTTAACCTGGCAAGATTTGAGAAGTTCATGGCAAAGCTGGCGGAGTACGATCGCGAGAATTTCAGCGATCTAAACGCTGATTTGCAATACTTCAATAGTAAAAGAAGTGGCGGTGCATGCAAAGACATTCGCGTCAAAGATGAGCTCCAGAATTTTTATGATGAAGGAGAGCTCGATGGAGAGGATGACATGGATGGCTTGTTAGGAGGACTCTCCGGCGCGTCTCTTCATGATGACAAGAAAAATGAGACGACAGAAGAGACTCTTCTGAGGCTGGGGATTCGTGATCCTCAATTGATGACCGAAGATGACGACGAAGAGGATGAAGAAGTTGACGACCTTGCAGAAGAATTTCGTCAGCATAAGCGAAACTATTACATGGAGAAAATGGGTTACAAGGACCACGAAAAATTCGCTGACATATGCCGCGAGCAGGCCATTAACTACGTAAGAGGACTGCAATGGATTTTGCATTACTACTACAACGGTATTCAGTCGTGGTCTTGGTATTACCCATTCCATTACGCGCCTTACATTTCCGACATCAAGAATTTCGCGCAGTGCCCAATGGACTTCGAACTAAGCAAAGCCTTCATGCCGTTTGAACAGCTGCTGGGCGTCCTGCCACCTCTCAGTGTCAAGCTGCTGCCTAAGTGCTACGCTAATCTCATGCTAAGCCCAGACTCACCTGTCATCGACTTCTACCCTCGTACCTTCGAGACGGACCTTAATGGCAAACAGCAGGTCAGCTATTGTGCTTGTCTTGTTTGTGTTACAATCGTAAAAATGCAAATAAATTAACCGTAATTTATGGTAATTTGAACACAATGAATTAACTAACATGCTACGCCTATTGTTATACTTTGCACTCAGCACGCCATGTTGACTAAGAGAATTATAATCACTGCAAGATCAAAGATGTATATACTCAATCAATTTGACATTCCGCTGAATGTTGAAGGTTACTAGTGACTGAATGATACTAATAATATTACCGTGTAATATTTTTAATAAGGTTATTTTGAATAATTTAATAATATATTTGAAATAATAATATATTTGAAAAATGAAGGTTACCTGACTGAGTTATACTAATAATTTTACCGTGTAATATTTTAAATAAGCAAATTCTTCTTCTCAGGACTGGGAAGCTGTGGTACTGATCCCATTTATTGACGAGAAGCGTCTGCTGGAGGCCATGTCTAAGGAAAGCCATCGTCTCACCGAAGACGAGCGACGACGCACTGCCCACGGACCGATGTATGTCTACAGCTTCACGCCCGACAACCTTGGCACTTATGAGGTTGGTTCACGTTTTTGCCATATTAATGCAGGACAGGAACATTTCACCAACGATTGGGAAAGTGAGTAAATCGAGTACAGCAATCAATGTGTCATTGGTGCTTCTAGAGCAGGCTGAGGTTATGTTTTAATGGATATGAGTTTGCACGGCAGTATCATTTACAAGCATTCGTGGGCTAATTTTTGCATTTTGACCAGCCATGTTCAATTGAAAAATTTTTCGCCCCGTATTGTCGGCTCTGCCAGCTTCATACTCAGAAGCATTTCAGTATAAGACATGCTGTTATAGTATAAAATTGTTTTACAACTGTGTATCCCACCTGTTGGGATAGTGACTGGGATGCTGTGTTTTGCACTTCTACGTTTTTTTCTCTGTTAAAAATGCAGCGCTAATTTTTATCTACATGAAAGTTTTTATACATGCATTAGTAAGTTAACTATGACTTTTCAAGCCAATTGCCGTTGTTCAATATGCACTCTCAGCTGTTTGGTCACATCTTCGGCGGTCCAATCTTGCTTGCTTTTTAAAACTCGTGAGAATTTCTTCCTCGGTTTCTTTCTCATGCATGATATGGATTTCTGATTGCATAATTTAATTTATTTACTTCTTAGTTTCAAAAGAGATTCTCGAAAGTCTGTGTTAACAGTGTCATGTTTCTAATATTTTAATGTTTTGTGTTGCAGAGTCCTGAGTATTTCCCGAACATTTGCATTAACCACGCCAAGTGTGACTTGGTTTTCCGAGAGGAGTGGGACATCGCAAAGGAGGACATCCGCAAAGGGCTTTGCCCTGGTGCCCAGACTGAACTTTACTTCAGAGGCTTCCCCACACTCAAGCACGTCAAGCACACGGTTAATTGCTGATGAAACTTTTTCTCTGCCTAAAACTCTAGGTGTAAAAATGTCTCGGTTCTTGTCTTTTCAATTCATTTGCCACACACATGCTTATTTGTTCTTCATGAACGTACCTGTTGGTTAAATTATCTAATGTGTTGTCCTTTAATTGGTGTCTTTGACGAGTCTTACATTGGGAATTGCTTGGTAAATATTCTTAAGATCCTATCAGGTATATAATTGTTTTTTACTTCAGTACCGTCTGGAGTCAGCTGCTGTTAAGGTATTCCAACAAGCCAGTCGCAACAGCAGCATCATTCTTGAATTGCCAGACACCTTCTCCTGCCCGGACCCTAACCGTGATTGTAAGCTTACTGGGCTCCACCATTGACTGCAAAATGTCGTTATAGTCCTGATGTTATATTTTCAGAGTTTCAATTCCTTGAACTTCTGTTTTTTTTTTTATCAATAAAAATTAACTGTACGTTCATATGATCAATAATGTTGATGGAACTTCCCACGTGCTGTTCAATAACGATGTTCTCATTTAGTAATTGGGTTTTCAAGGGTTCCAGAAGATGACCCAGGAGCTCATGAACAAAATCGTCTTTGTTGGCTGGCCGCATCTCAAAGAAGCACTGGTGCGTTTGAATTTTTTTTTGCAAACGATAGTTTGTTGGCCTCCACTGGACCATTTTCCAAACTGTTGTTTTTTGACATGTATGGAATGTATTTACTGAACTATTTTGCGAATAAACTTTTACGTACCTGGATTCAATAGTTATCGGATTTTTAGTCTCAGTGTCTTGTTTCTTCAGATTATAAAAAACTTGACTTTGTCTAAAGTAATCGGTTTACCATTACTTGCTCTAAGTTTTGCTTGTGTAGAGATTGATTTATTTATGTTGGCTATTGATGCATTAATGATGTCCTGACTTTTATGTGAACATCTTTGCATTTCAAACGCTTTCATAAATTAGAATAAGTTTTTAATTTTACAAATCTTTCCTAACGTGCAGGTGGTCGGCTTGTGCAGCAGCCTGTTCAGAGTTAGCGTTCAGCCCAATTCATCTGCTGTGGGGGAAATTGAAAATGTTAGTGAAAATGAGCAGCGTAGAACACAGATTAGTTTTGGGGCAAGTTCTAAAGGCCTGAGCTCCCACCTACTCAACAGATGGGGTATTGACGCCAGCGACTCAACCCTCATTGTTCTCTGCAAACCTATGACTGGCAAACGGTGAGTTTTGTGACGTGTGCAAAGTATAGATGTGCAAGATCAACTACCTATAATGTAGACGTGCTTGGTCAACAATGGTGTAGATATGTGATTTATACAGTAGGGTAGGTAGATGTGTGATGTCGATAAGAGTGAAAATGCGCGAGGTCCTCTACAGTGTAGATGTGTAGTATCCACAATAGTGTAGATGTATGATGTAGACAATAGTGTAGATGTGCGGTGTCCTCAATAGTGCAGATGTGCGAGTTCAACAATTGTGTGCGTAATTTTCATGACCACTTTAAATGGCCGATAGCATTTACATTGAAACTATTGAAGTCTTTGCGCATGAACCAAGCTTATAAAATATTTCGGGGCTTTTTATTAATGTTTAGGGAATGCATGCAATAAAAGTACTCATCAGCTCTTTTTCGTTTGTTGCCCTCATGCATGTGATGAGTTACAAAAGGCCTTTTCATTACTCGTGGTCAGTTTCAGACTTTTTATCTTACATACAATCAATTTCCAAAGGCTTTTACATTACCTGTCAGTAATTTCGGACTATTTCTTGCGAGCAGTTACGAGCAACCTCTTATATTTTTTTCAGTTACGTGCTAAACCAATCGGGTGGATTGTCACTAAGCTACGAATGGTCGCCGATTCCGCAGCCGTATCTCGCACAGACGCTGGTGCGGGACATTGCGGTCTTCGACCCAGGCCATCCCAAAACGTGCAGTCTTGAGCAACACTTCCCCGTCGGCACTAAAGTCTTCATGCTTGGACAACCGCATTACGGTTCTTGTGGCACTGTACGTCGGCACTCGTTCCGTTTTTATTTTGAATGTCATCTCTAGCTGCTAAAGTCGTAAAAATTTAGTTTCTCAATCGCTGACTGGCGTTTTGACAATCTTTCACAAATATTTAACCCAAATACTTTAACTTTTTAAATTATGGAGAACACAAGCCGAGAAGCTTCAAGCTTTCATTTCTGTGCATCTGATTGCCTCCTGGGGGATTCAGTTGTTTATGGAACCTGCAATTACTCTTCGAAGCAAGATCATTCTTTCATATTAAAGCAAGGGGTTATCTCTAGGAATTAGAATTTATCCACTCAGTGAAGCCTTTCCTAGGTGCTGGAGAACTTGCCTAGCAGCAAAGCTGATCCTAAAAGTCAAGGCAGAGTTCGGGTTCAAATCGAGTCGCGACGCGAGCCTGACTTATCCCTCCTGAAGAAGACTTCGATCCACGAACGCAGATATATGGACGGTGAGAAATGTACTTGGCTTATGAAACCTTTGGGATCATCATCTTGCATTTGAGTTCATACTTCCCGTCTATTTGAGTCAAATATTTATCGAATTGTAAAATATATCTAAGCCTCATTTGCTGTGCTTTTAGCCGAACACTGCCTTGTGTTAGAAGTAACGATGATGTGTTTTACACTCATTTCAATGAATGTATTTACTACAAATTTTAAGGTTATCATTACGTTTTTCTGGTAACTTCTTATGTTGACAGCGTACGAGCTGGGCCAGCGGCTTGGTGTGTCGCAGCAACTCGTCGTTCGTATCACTGGTTCGGTGCTAATGACCCCTAATAAGGATCCAAATAAGCCAGCCCCTGCTTCTGACGACTTTAGGTCTAAGATCAACATTGGACTCAACCTACGGATCAACAAAAAGATGGAAGAGGTAAGGCAAGGTCTTAATTGGCGACTTATTTCGCTGTTTGACAGTAAATTTGTCCTCTTTGTGAAAATTTGATAAGAGCAATTATATCCGCGGTCATGAGTATAGATGGACCTTGCATTATTTGATCTTAGCCCCCGAACAACCTTGCTTAAAGGGTATGTATTATCTAAGTTCTGTAAATTCAATTAACTGGCTAACTGGTATTATGTCTGAAGGTGCGAGGCTATAGTCACCGTGACAGCGAAGACGTGTGGTGGTACACGGAAGAGACTCTGGAGCTGCTGGATGTTTATCGCAGGAAGTTCCCTCGCGTCATCGAGGTCGTCAGCAAGACTCGCAATGACGTCACTCAGCAGGAAATTTTCCCGGGTCCCAACGGGTTAGCTCGAGCAAGATTTGAACCACTTTTTTTTATCTTACTATCAATATAATGAAGGCAGTTTGTGGTCAGTGATGTTAAGTCATTGTTTGTTTCATTGTGGCAGACACTGCTCATTCACAGCAAGTCTAAATTAATAACACGATTTCATTGTAGGGTATATCAAAATGACCTCTAGCGTTTTTTCTTGTTCCTCAGGGACGCAGAATTGAAATCACTTTTGGATTTCCTGAAAACGACCGAGGGCGCACGCAGCGTGAAGCAAAAGTGGGGCACAGAGTTGCTGTCGGACGAGACAGTGGCTAAGCTCAAGTACGAGATCGACAACTCGACTAAAATGCAGCTCTCACAACCTGTCAAGATGCAGGTCAAAGCCCATCTTCTTTTCAAGGTAATGAAACATTTCTTTGAAAAAAAATTAACCAAAAAAAAAACATGTTAACTAAAGCTTGCGAATGACATCGTCAAATGGGCATGAAATTTTGCTTAATGTCTGAGATCCAAAAATTATTTATTGTCTCGAAACGATGGAAGGATTTTCGATCTAGAATCTAGAGAATGTCCTAATCCTAACTATGATTATTTGTTGAAAGTTATCACGTTTATCGACTTCATTCGTCACTTCAACCGTTCTATTTTATGTTAACAGCCAAATCCGCTGCAAGGTAGCACTCCAGTAGACGGCCCAGTGAAGACGGAATTGTGGGACCGCGTCATCAACGTCAGGGATGGCTACATGGTCCCTCTGGCGGCCCGTGGCACGGTCATAGGTAATTTTGGTACATGATATCATCTGTTGACCATTTGTCAACGACCCGTGAATTTCTCGACTACCGAAATATTATAAATGATATTTTATGTCGTATTCATTGCAAATTTTTCTGAAAATTTAGTCTATTATATATGTGCAATGATCTTACGTGGTTATAAACGTCATTAAAACCATGGGCATTGGAAGATTATCGAGCTTCCAATAATTAATTTTTAACGGATTTTTTTTTATTCTATGGCAGGTATTCAACCAGCTCCCGAGCGCGCCGATGTTCTTTATGACATTCTTTTTGACGAACCTTTTCCTGGAGGCCTCACTTTAGCGGGCCCAGCGTCTGCTAAATGCTGCTACAGACTTTGCTGGTCAGCCTTCATCAACCTCTCATCCAAGGGCAGACCTGCCACCAATGTACGTTCGAATACGCACGGCGATGCCAGTGTTGCGATATATTATTCTCAATAATACAGAATTTTTCTTCTCCAAATGTACTGCTCGTTGTTTTTATGCGTTGATTTTTATGAATACCGTCATTTTGTTTGCAGGCGCATTTACCGTATTTTAGTTTATTTCTGCAAAGTAATTCATTTCTAATATTCCAGCTATCTGCATATTTGCTGTATATTAGTTTCTTTATACGATTAATTTATTTTTCCCTTTTCAGCAATCTAACAGGCAAAAACAATCTGTGCCCGAGTCTCGCGGCAGAACTGGAGTGCCAGATCAGTTTCAGCAGTGCTGGGCATCTGCCGGACGATCCTCTCAGCACAACGACTATTCGATCAACCATGGGGCGAACTACTCCAGTGAACGAAGACAAACGGAAAACAGCCGTGGCTATTCTGACGCCTGGAAGCCGTCCAGTGGCAATTACAGCCATGATAGCAAATATAGTAAATCGGATGTGAACAATTTCACGGGAAACGGCAGACAAGACCGCAGCTTACCGGACAACCAAAGACCAAGCCACCACAACACCCGGAATACCAATAGGGATTACCATACATTAGCAGCATCCATCAAATCAAATGAAAAGACAGCTTTTTCAGTGAAAGATAAAGAAATTCTGTTAAAAAGAAAGCAAGAAACTTGGAGGCAATCTAATGAAGAAAAAGGAAATGAAAATTCTTCAACAGTATCACATGGCTCGTCATCGTCACCTGGTGCTCAAAATAATCATGTTGCTCAACCCGAGCAACAGCAACAGCAGCCACCTGATGCAGCGGAGCTACCAAGTCCATCTTTCTTCACTAAAGGCAAACAGGATGACGCAAGAAAATCTTCCCCTGGCGATAGGCTCATGCAGGCTCTACTACCACAGCCAGAGGTAAAAAAGACGTCGGGCGACTATCGAAGCCCTGCTGTTCGTGGGTCACCGAAATTGCAGAACACGACTAGCAATTTCATTCCTAGTCAGCAATATGTTAACAAGACTGCCTTCAACACCCCAAATAATCATCAGGTTAATCAGCAACAGCATCATCATCGACCAATACATCCTCAGACTAAGATAGCGCAACGACCCGCTTATCCATCACAAAGTGGATCTTATAGACCCCAGAACGCTGGGCAGTTCTGGCCGGGAGGTTATCAAGGTGGTGGAGGCGTTCCAGCTTCCCGAGGTGGAGTAATGGAAGTGAGACACGCTAGCGAAGTGGAATGCATAGTTTACGGTACTTACTTTAACCGGTGGAGCGTCATAAGACAGTATGGTCTCAACAGAGGCAGCTCTCAGCATTTCCCGTGTCTGGCATACGATCCTCTAGTGAGTCCTAAAGCCAGGCCATCAGACAGAGGATTTGAAATCATCATCTACTTTGACGTAGCGGAGTGCTTAGCTGAGGGTGAGTAGAATATGCCTTTTCAATTGCTAAATAATCGAAACCTCTTTGCTCTAATTTGATCGAATTAATGTGATCACCTACTTATCTAAATACTTCATTGCGCAGGTGTAAAATTCTTGGTACTGCCGGCTGGCCAAGTCCTTTGCTCAGGCAACGCCAATGGGAAAGTTCCACCACATCTCTTTGATCGCGTCCTCGATGTTGCTAGGAATAAGATCATCTTCCCCCAGGTACCAATGTTTCAAATGTTTGTTTAGTCGTAGAGTGCTTATTCTTAATCACTGCCCTCTAGACTGCCATACAATTTCTTGTATATTTTATTACATAAGTATATTCAGTACAATTATTCCAAATATCTAATTTGTAATGTGCAAAAATGGAATTTAAGTCACAGCACTTTTGTTGTATCCCGAAGACATTGATCACGAGTAATCTATGAAATCATGTGTGCAGGATTCAACTCTCCCAAGCGACAGGTCTAACCATTCTTGGGTGGACAGTAAATCAGCAAGCGGTTCTCCGTTCATGCCTACGCAGGTCATGAAGAAAGGAGCTTTTAAAGCGCCCAAGGAGAAGTCTCCTTCACTCTCGAGTAACCCAGCAACTGGTTGTGAGGAACCGGAGCGCAAAACTTCGTCTAATATTAGGAGTACCGAACAACCGTCCCATCACCAGCGGAGCAATGATGAACGCGCAGAAGGAAGACCATGTGAACCAACGCCAGGAAACTTGCCGTCCAGTTCAGCGTCTGCTACCTACAAAAAGCCCACGCGACGACTGGCTTGCAGCTTCAACAAGTAGCGTGTGGCCACGGGGAAATCGTTGCTCGGATAGCCATGTTATTTATTTTATTTTTCACTTACTTAACGATCAAAAAGATATATGTATAATTTTTGAACACTGCGATAAGATAGAGAATCTCGCACTGCCATCCTAAATAATTCAATTTTATTTTTCAGCTTCTATTTTTAATGAAGGAAAATTGAACAATTAGGTAAGGTTACAAGAGAAGAAATTGCGCTTGAAAATATAATTGATTTCATTCGACCAATAGCAAGAATTAATCAGAAATTCATTCACATTCTATCTGTATTACAAAATAGGTGGCAAGCACGTTTTGTGAGAATGATAAATCGGTATTATGCACCCATTTTGGCAATGTATGATGTCAAATGGAAATTTTAATTTTGGTAAAGTTATTACAATTACACTCTACAATTACAGATTGTATAAATATTAGTTCTGTTAGTTAATATTTGTTAAGAACCAGCTGAAATGGAAGGCGGTGAAGATAAAAACCTTATGTTATTTAAAGCCTGATAATGAAACTTGTACATACCTGAAAAATAAGAGATGCTTACATATAATCATTACTATTTACTTTCATAGAAGAGACTAAATAGGGATATAAAATCAACTCTACCGCGTATGTCAGCTCGAACGGGATAATCTCACATTTTGATAACAGCTGCCGTCTAATAGTTTGAAATTTGCAAACGTGTAAGGTAATAAACGCGTTTTTCTTTATCATACCAAACGTGATACGTTAAGGGGAGCGTCTGGCCACGTTTTTTCTCGGCTGTTTGAAACTTGGTTCACCATTGTAAAACCGAAAAAATAGACAGCTTTTATTCATGTCCAATTTTTCCTAGGATCTTCAAGCTACAACATTGAGACGCATATCATTCGATGCGTAAAGACCATATCTATCGATTTATGGTAGCGTTTTTCAAAATTAGTTTAGTTTTTCGTTTTCAAAATTCGGTAGCGTTTTTCAAAAAGCTATTTAAGGGGAGCTTCTAGAGAATACTTTATCTCGGTAATTTACAGACGGATCGATTCGAAATTTGGTACACGTATGTAAAACAGATTTTTAAGACTTTTTTTCGTGTGAATTTACCGGAAAAAAAATTAAAGAAAAAGTGAAATTTTTAGAAAACGGCCAAAAAAGGGGTACTTTAGAAATCCTATCTTCTAGGATTTTCAAGCTACAACATCGAGACATATATCATTCGATGCGTAAAGACCATATGTAAAACGTCAGTTGGCGGTTTTTTGATTTCTCATTTTTGTGGGTGTGGGAGCATTTTTTCGGATATTTTTCGATTTTTCCATCGCCATCTCCCACTTTTTGCAAAATAAAATCCGAACCTTAACGAAATTGGAAAAAACCACCATGTGACGTTTGTAGATTTTCCTTTCCAAATCGAATGGTATATGTCTCATTGATGTAGCTTCAAAACTGTAGGAGATAGGATTGACGTGAGTGAGGTTTTCAGCTTTGGCAACATTTCAGTAGAGGCAAAAAAAAAAAAAAACGCCGCGCGGCACGTTAAGAAACTTAACGTAGCCTAGATACCAAAAATAAGCATCAACTCACTTCAAAGTCAGTCATCGGTGCATGGAGCCACTAAAAATGACTAAATGAACACCATCCCGCGCGCTGTCTGTGAGATTACTGAGCTCTACCCGAGTGAAGAGTTTTATAGTTAATTTGCGAGGGTTTTATAGTTAATTTCCCCCTTTGGAATTACTGAAGGCCCCCCATACCCTTCCCCCTTACGGGATCTGTCGTGAACGCATAAATCAACGTACAGAGATGGTTCTAGTACCGTTCGATGCGGCAGAATGTAAGCTTCAAGATGAGTATAAGAACTGGAGAATGTCATAATTGGCCGCTTTACATCAGACGATCCTCTTTATGGTGCCCGGCCGGGTAATTTCCACCTTAACTTTACTGAAGAGGTACGGACACCTCCCCTCATTACGGGATCTGTTGCGAATGCATAAATCAACGTACAGAGATGGTTCTAGTACCGTTTGATGCGTCAGAAAGTAAGCTTTAAGATGAGCCTAAAAACCGGAAAAGCCAAAATTTCGACCTTTGTACCTAGACGATATCCTTAAGTATGCTACCGGGAATTTCCGCCTATCTTAAATGTGAAAGAACTCCCCTCCCCACCCTTTCGCGATCTGTCGTGAACGCATAAATCAACGTACAGAGATGATTTTGGTACCGTTGGATAGAGCAGAATGCCAGCTTCAAGATGAGACTAAAAACCGGAAAAGCCAAAATTCAAAAATTTTGGCCAGACGCTCCACTTAATTCATATCACAGGATCCTGAACAATTTGCCTTAGTATATTTACGGGGTTTCAAACGAGTATTTTGCAAAGTGCTACCGCCTAAAATACTGACACTATAATCACATGTTCATTTCCTCTCTCTATTTACCGAGGACGAAAAATATTACTGGAATTACAATAACTATTCACTCTTATACTATCGCTTGTACGTATGTTTGGCATATGATTGCAAAAATCTTGCACGACGCGCGATTATCTTGGTAGCAGCAGCGAAACTTACCTCAGTAAATCAATCATGCAAGTAGTTATTTGTTACCAAATTTTTAAAATAACACGAAACAAGACACTCGTTCTTTCACTTTTTTTTCTCGATTTCTTAACCCTCTACCGCTGTATTTCACTCTCCGGGAACATGACTTTCAAATGAAATTATACGTAAACTATCAAGTGTAGCTACCTGAGGACGTTTGTAGTACGCAACAGCGAACATTTTAAAGTTGTCGTACGTGGTGGCAACCATCAGTGAAAGTCATTTTGCGCTCGCTAGCAACGTATCTTTTTTGGGAAGTAGGCTTGTGACAATATTGCTCTGGTTACTCCTGTCAAGCGGTAGCGGGTTACACAATGCCACAATGCACGAGCAACCGCAAACGTGTATTGGGCATAGTGCAATATAATCCTTGGTGATCAGAACAAAGATGCTATAGGACACGATTACCAGGAGGTAAGAGAACCAAGCTAGTTGGACAAACTCCCGTACTTCTCGTCATATTCCATCAATAATTTACTTAACTGCACGCGAGTTCCGAAACTGTCGAGACATTTTTCGTAGCAAAAGCCATCTCCTCTGAAGTCCTTCAGCGAATTGTTCGTGTAAGACGGCTGGAGCTGAAAAAGAAGGTTACCACTGACGTAATGGTAGAAAGCAGCATCATTTTCTTCGCGGCAGTCACCGAGCAGCAATGACACGTCAGACAAGAGACGGTTCGCGGGCACCGCCGGGGCTACATTGCCATCAGAAACAACCATAACTGCATCACCGGAGTTGTGATCGCCTGTGTTTGATTTGCGAGCAGCACGTGCCCCATCGAATGCACTAGGCGCGTTGGTATCCAATTTACTTGCCACGCAGCAAGACGACCGCTCGTCGTACGGCATCCTCAGGAACGGCTCTGGAGCTCGAAGTGCGTGACATGAAGAGAAAGAAATCATGAGGCGGTACAAAGAGATGTGATATGACCCTCGCTGCGAGGAACGATCAGTTGCACTTCTTTGGCTCCCGAAGATTGGGAAGAGTTTGGATGACAACTTGCGCGCTGAAAAATGGGTTAGTGTAAGAGCAAACCCTCAATTTAGCACGCAAAACGATGCAGAAGATTTGTACTTTAAGATGATATGTGTTTTAATTTAAACAAGTACAATGTTTATGCTGAGTGACAGCATGTCCAACAGATATGTGAAGAGTATACGCATATTTCAATAAATATCTCGTTTCTAATTTAGCTATCCTGCTGTGTAGGAATTTATTAAACGATCGAGCGTAGAAATACCTGCAATGTAGTCGCTCATATAGAAGCTGATGGCAGAATAATCGTAGCGGAGATAGTGGCCTAAAGTACTTTTTATTTCCCTGCTGGTGTAGGCGGAGGCCGTCGCGTCCTCCACGACGTTGGGGTGATAGAGTCCGTACATCACGGGGCTGAAGAACTGCTCATCAAACAAACTCTGATTGAACGCAAAATATACATACAAAACATTTTATGCAAAATGTTAATTTGAACAAACTCTGATTGAACGCAAAATAAAATTGCGAACAAATATTCGCAATAGAAATCATCTGGTCAGATGAGGGTGATGGCTGCATTAACGGATACAATTAAGGTTTTTCAGGCGAAATCGTTAGAAAAAATCTATATAGAGTAACCGGGGCGAAAATAATATAGCAGAAAATAAGGCATTATGCAGAGGAAACACGAAAAAAATATTGGAAAACTAAGGAGTAAAAATATCTGTGATTCTTACTCATACGGAAAAAATTGAATTCCGAGCACGACTTCTTGCTGCATTGGCTAGAAAAACGGTGAACGAAATCGTGCGTTTAGGTAGGCATATTATATTGCAGCACCGGTACTGGCAATTCATCAAGCAATAATGCTGGTAGAAATATACATGCAGCTATTCTTTTTGAACAACAAATGAGAAGGGAAGCTCAGTTCGTGGCTAACTCAGCCATCCGCCCATGTCTGATAGATAAATGTGTAACACCTGGCTTGTTCAGAAGAATATGTAATGAAGAAAATAATGCTTCTGGTGGATCAACGAGGCATTGCTGGTCGTAGAACTAGTTACCTGTCCTTGGTATTGCCCCTGAAAAGCGTACCTACCTATCACCCCCCTCCCAACTCGCCACTACCAGGATCGGCAATTACAAAAACAACAACAGGTCCCCTGACCTGCCAGCCCTGGATGGTGTTCATGCGGACTCTGTTGAGCACCTCTGCAGTGAAGGTCGCCGCGGGAGGTACTAGGAACACCAAAGTCTTGCTTGCTACCTTCCGCACCAACTGAAGGAAAAAAATGCATTTAGGGTTTGGTCATATTATACATATAACTAAAATTCTTAAACAATTCTAATGGATTAGTGCCAAGTTGTTGCGTGTCGACACAAATTTATACTTCACGCACCCTCGTGTATCGATATATAATAATCATGCACGTAAATTAGTCAATAAAGCACAATAATATAAATATACGACGTAACTTTGATCAATATTGATTTGATCTATCAATATCTTCTGCCACGCCACTATCTGCCTATCACTATCATCTGCCACGCCACTACCTGCTTATCACTATCATCTACCACGCCACTACCTGCTTATCGCTATCATCTGCCACTGCAATACCTGCTTATCACTATCATCAGCCACTGCAATACCTGCTTATCACCATCATCAGCCACTGCAATACCTGCTTATCACTATCATCTACAACGCCACTACCTGCTTTTCACTATCATCAGCCACTGCAATTCCTGCTTATCACTATCATCTACCACGCCACTACCTGCTTATCACTATTTGCAATCATAACCACCTGATCCATGATGACAAGCTCGGTCATGTGGCTGGAGGCGGCAGGAGTAACGACGGTCACCGCCTTCAGGAGGCCGTCGGAGGTGGAGGTTTCGTCCACAGCTTTCAAGACTGCCTTAAATATCAACAAAAAATCTTTTCCTTGGACCAAATTAGGAAAAAAGCGATAGAAAACAATGCATTAGTAACATTAGCTAAAAAAGTTGGCATTTTTGTTTGTTTGTGCAAAATATAACAATGCTTTTAATTGTAAACACTTTATCCCCTAACCAATGAGACTCCATTCAAGAGTTTAGTAAGACATGTTTACCACGCATTCTAGTATTTCTTACCTCGAATGCACTTCTGCGTTCGCGAGACGAAGGCTGCATGAGCACCAGCAAAAGAGAACAGTTCGGCCAAACGCTTTTGTTCTTCTTAAAGCTGCACAAGATAAACTCAAATTGCAAGCAACATAGTAGCATGTTACAATCGTAAGGGAATCGTGTAAATTTTCAACATAACAAACGTTATACATAATTAGGTAGAATGGAGGAACCATTCCTTTATACCACATCCCAGAAAGTTGAACGATATTCCTATTACAGAGAAGATTCTGCAAGACAAATAAATAGGCGGTTGGCTATCAATAAAAATATGAGAATGGTTCACACATTTGGGAATCTTATTTCAACATTACAGATCATATATAAGTTTCTTCTCAAATATAGGCACACATGCGATCTTGCTGTGGTCTAGATAATAATCTTTCAGGTACACACAATCATGCATCAGGCACAAAAAAAATATATAACTAAGTACTCACTGCAGTGAGTGACAGAGAGCGCATTTTCTCGTCAACAAAAACGTGAAGTCACGGACGGACAGACAGACAGACAGACAGACGGACGGACATGGCGAGCACAATAGCGCCTTTTTTTCCATAAATGAGAAAATGCGCTAAAAAGATAATTATTGATCTTTTTTCGATTATCTTGAAACATTAATTAATACGTTCAGTGCACATAGATATGCCCCGAATTTCTTAAATCCAAAAAATTAATTAAATTTACAAATTTTATTTCCCCTTCCATTTGAGAAGAGCACTGCAACCTGAGCAAAATACCTGCAGGTGAAGACATCGCAGGTCAACGATCATGCAAAGCTTGGTCGAGGTGAGAAATGTGCACGCAAATATTCCTGAAGTAAAGAGAGGACATGCGCAGTGACGATAAACAAGATGCACAAACAAAGCAATCTGGAAAGTTTATAGAATATATGAGAAGATGGTCTCTCACTAACATTAATTGTTATTGAATTGTTAATTAACACTGATGCAAATGTACCATAGTTTACAAAAGATGATATAAATATAAACAAATTTTAAAATTGAGTAAACTGCTAGACATCCTTAAGCACAGTTAAGTTATAATATTATATGTCCAGAACTTGAAAAATATTCGTATGCGACTCATCTTTGCATACATTTTGAAAAATTTTGCATAATTTGAGTGTGAAATGCAATTTCGTCAGCGAACCGATCATAAGCATTTTCATTAAGTAGATAAAAAAGAAACTATCAAAAGATAATATTGTCTCAATTTCGTATCGTGCGAATGTTGTTGAAGCTAAAAAAGGGACTATTGAGAAATCGGTTAAGAAACTGAAGTTAAGTTCAGCACTCAAAGTGAGGATTTTTTGGTGTTAAAGATGTCAGCATGCAGGGAAAAATCTAGCCAAGGAAAGCAGTTTGATCCTACCAAGGAGACCAGCAACTCACATAAGTTAGGAGATTGATAGGAATACACGTAATGAAAAAGTTTACATTTCACGAATTTACGCTCGAGTATCTATGATACCGTCAAATGCACAAATAAGGCTCTGAAAATCTTTAAGCAGCTCGACAACATCCAATGGTTAGCATATAACTTTTTCGCATTATTAGCTTTGATGGAGATGCACTAAAGTCATGTGCAGCGTTCCATGGAATTGATAGAAGGCAAGATAAACGAAATGACATTCTAAACTCCCAGCAAAATGAAGTAAATTGCGAAGAGCCAAACGCAAGGGTTGTATATCAATGAAAATAATTTATATAAAATAATGATGTGCAGAAACTGACTGAAGAATCAAGAACTCAATTTACTGAAATCTCGTTTTGAGACAACGGCTTTCTATATTAAGAGTTTGTAATGTTCTATACTCACAGTGAGTCCATAATAACGGAACTGTTAGCTACAGAAATTTTGTCTCAATTATCGAGAAACATGGAGAAGAGAAGTGAACTAAAGGGAGAATTTCTTCAGAGCGAGGTGAGGCAATTGTAACCCTAACACTGATTAGTCTTTATTCACACCAAAAAAATGCGTGTCAACTTCTATATTAGATATTATTCGCAGCACTGGCATGTAATGACATCGAACACCACAGCACCTTGCGATGAACAGCAAAGTTTGTTCAACAAGCTGGGGGGTGACGGGCACGACCATCGTCAGCTTTGTGTTCTCGTTGACAAAAGGCATGGGGATAAATTCTGTGTCGACGATCCCACGCGACGCTTCCACTCTGCAAAAACAAACGCAGTTATAAAGTAAACTTTATAGCAGCTGAGGTAACATCTTACCATTCCCGTGCACAATATCTTGCTAGACACGAAGGAAAAATACATGATGAACATAATGTTAGTGTTCTTTAAATAACAATACTGAATAATATTCACAACAATTAGTGAGGAAACCAGTGTAACTAATTTCAGTACAGCAGTTGGATTTTTTAATAATGATAGATGCGAATATGTTGATTGAAAAGTCTATCCCTATGTATTTGTCTAAAAGATTGCCATGTATAATGCGATCATCGAAGAAAATCATAAAACGTAGGTACTTGAGAAATTTTATACCTCAATTAGGTAATAAAGTTGTATAAAAAAACTTGTAGACGATAAATGGAAAACATTGAATTAAAAAAATTCCTCACGCCTAACTCATAGTTTTGTTCAATTCAATAATACAAGCAAATGTCACAGAACACTAATCACTAAGCATGCAACGTCAAATTTATTTCCTCTTATTCTCTGATTCATAACAAACATTAAGCTGTATGACTTGTCTCGAAATATTTATTAACAATGCACTGTTACTCACATTTTGGTCACCAAAGACCCAGATGCGCCATCCCGGAAAGTCAAAGACAAAATGTAGTCAGTGCCACGTACAGGATCAACTCTGGAAAACAATACAAGTAAATCAACAGCAATTATTTATTTATTTACTCAAGAGCTCCAATATTCCGTATCAGTATTGGCTCAAGTCAAAGAAATGTGTTTTTTTTTTATAGCAATAACATGAACTGGACCCAATAAAATACGAGTGTTTCAAACGGTCATGACTTATGTACAATATGAATGAACCAATTTGGTTTCTATGAGCACGCCGATAAAAGTAAAAATGCGCGTTTGATATCATTTAATATAAATAAATGACTTTTCGAGTCAAAGTCAAATTGATTACTGACCTGTAATGTCCGTACTCGAGCCTCTTGAGGAGCAGGCGTCCGTCGCTCCTGTTGCTGATGTGTGATGACCCAGCCAACACCACACTCTGCCACGACAGTTACAGTGATTTTATTCACCCATTAATTCAGGTTGTGTGCACTGTGACTCAGCCCTCAAAGTAGTGCAGTTGCACACACTCTTCGAAACTAAGGTTTCATGGTTACATTTGAGGAATAACTATACATTCTGCAAGTTTGTTTATTTCTTTATATATATATTTTTGCGCAAATAGTTTATTGAATTCAATAAGATGAAAAAGTACTGGATACGAGCAGGACTTCACATAAACACTGACCAGACGAATGTCAGACCTGTATTAGCGCTTCTAATGAGAATCTGCCTCACATCGTTAATACGATTGATAAGAAAAATATATAACGAGTTAATACATTTGAATTGGAATTAGTATCGTAAGAAAGTGCGTACGGTGATGTCCTCAAGAAGAGCTCCAGACAGGGGCGCTGAGTTACGGGACTGGTCTGGCAGCAGCACGTGACTGGCGTTGAACATCACCCACGGCAGGACGTCGTATCTGAGCAACCAGTTCTCATTGGCTACTTGACATCGGTTTATATTTCATTCATAATTAGCAACATTAGCCTAATTTATAATTGACACATATTACCTTATTTATCATTTATTGAGAGAACACTTGATTTCTTAAATGGCAAATTTATTCATTCGGAGTCAAGATGCATCCTTGTTCTAGGTTTTTGAACTGACAATTGAGTTGGACTCGCAAAGGTTTTCTTTTACTAAAAAGTAATGAATTTTTTGGCTGTTATCGTTGATTTAATATTTAGGCTAATTCATCATTCATAAGTTATCAATTATAGAGATAAATGTAATGATTTCAGAACATCACCTGGTCGCTGGCTGATGAGGAGGATGAGATCCTAGTGGCCAGGTTATCTCAGGCTGCGTCAGGGGAGCCTTCTCCCTCATCTCATTGATGATGACGCGAGCGGCGGCCAAAGCAGACTTGGCGATGACAACTTCACCCTGCAGCAACAGATAAACCTTAACATAATGATGAAAAATTAACGTTATCACACGAATGAACTCTTTTCTTTCATTGTGAATGTCTTGGCTATATGTACCTAATATCACGGTTATACGGAGTTGAAAAAGCCAAGTACGAAAGCACACGACAAAATTCAGATAAGTCGCATTAAACAATAAAGTAATTTCCAAAGCACTCTCAAGTTACTCCCATAAATAACTCAAAGTTCAGTTCCATATTATAGAAGACTGATAGCACTTATATACTTTTTATGCGAAAGCAAAGAAATTGATAATTAAGAGGGGATTAGTAAAAAAATATTAAACTTTCTGATAAGTAACATGAATGCTTGGTAAGTAAAATAGACAATTAAGAGGTATTGAAGGTTGATATCACTGGTGAGAAATGCTGGCTACTTTCTGCATGAAAGATTTATCTAAGGAACAAATTCGAACAAGTTAAACGCACTATTTGCGAAAAGCACTATTAGTAGGTGCAGTAACAGAGAGGTTAGTAGGTGCAGCAACACTGAGGTTAGTATGTGCACCAACAGAGAGGTTGGTAGGTGCACTAACAGTAAGGTTAGTAGGTGCAATAACGGTAAAGTTAGTAGGTGCACTAGCAGGTAAGTAGGTGCACTAATAGAGAGATTAGTTAGTTCAGTGGTCATGATTTCTGGCGCACAAGATCGAGCCATGTGCCGAATGTTACGCCGGGCATCGCAAACTTGAAATCAGGAAATATAATATGTATTTGGTATTGAACAGATCATATGCTGTTGGATTACTATCAGTGAGGAAGAACTGATCTGTAGGTATGTGCACTAACAGTGAGGAAGAACTAGAGTATATGTAGGTACAGTGAGGTTAGGCTAGTGAGGTTGAACCTCTAACAGTGAGGTTAGTAGGTACACTAACAGTGAGGAAGAACTAGAGAATATGTAGGTACAGTGAGGTTAGGCTAGTGAGGTTGAACCTCTAACACTGAAGTTAGTAGGTACACTAACAGTGAAGAAGAACTAGAGAATATGTAGGTACAGTGAAGTTAGGTTAGTGAGGTTGAACCTCTAATAGTGAGGTTAGTAGGTACACTAACAGTGAGGAAGAACTGGTGTACAGTGAGCAGATGGTGAGGCTGTGACAGCCCCGTTACTGAGTATGGCACAACTGCAGTGCTGGCATGAGCTTCGAGTCTCTCAACAGCCGCTCTGAGCTGGCCGAGCACCAGAGTTTGAGCTTGCTTCGTGTGAGGGAGGTTCAGGGCCACGCTGTGGTAAGGCTTCTCCTGTACACAGTTTAATCACAACAGTAATGTAACTAAATTACTTATGTATATTCTTGTAATTAATAAGAATAAATTATACATAATGAAATTAATACTGATTTCAACTATGTGGTTACATCTAATATTTTTATTGTTCAATTATTTATGTTATTTAAAAAAATAACAAACAACAAAATAGTACCTATAAGTTACTATTGGTATTTTTCTCCAGCCCAATTAAGAAGTTAACAGCACAAAAGCTTATAATAAAAAAATAACAATAAAATTATTACTTTAATAGACAGTTAAAAAGTTCATTAAAAAAAAAAGAATAAATGCATTCATCCTAAAAAATACACATGACTAGAGATGCCAAATTAATTTGCTCTGAATTTAACAATGTGCAGAGCTTTTTGGATCTTGCCAAGTGAAATGTTTGGTTCTGTAATGCACAATGAAATAAGTATAAACTGAAAGTATATCTAAAATAATTACTTGCAAATCCAATAAATTTCTGAGGTTGTTCCTTTGCTTAAACATAAGACCTTAGGGGAATTATGGGTTTCAGGGTAGGACGTTGTTTCCTCCAAAGAATTTACTTCATACATCAGTGGATGACTGTAGTAATCAGTCTGTTATTTTACTGTCACCAGTTCAACTGTTCAACACAGCCATGATATAACCAGGAATTCAATTTTTACTAATATCTTCATATATTTCATCTGCCCATGAAGACTATTTGCTAAGGAATACAGAATCAAATTGAAGAACTAAGAATTTAAAAGCAAAGAAAAGTCCACAAAAATTCATATCTTTATAGAAAACGTTTTGGTTGGTTTATAGAAAACGTTTGGACTCCATCGTCAGTTCGTAGAATCTAGAATCACAAATCAGAAGTCACAAATTAATACATTGAAAGCACAGACCAGAATTAAAAACCTAAATTTACAAGTAATTAACGGAGCAAAAAAAAACTATCTATTAACAATTTCAAGGGGATAGGAGCTAGCAGCTGAATTCAAACTGGGCCTAAGTTTAAAGATGTACAGCGATTCTAAAATGCGTAAATCGTAAGTCCCGGAGGTGGAAGCTAACACCCTAAAGTCACTGTCAGAAACGGGGACATCACACTGCTCGGCGTGAGCGCGCACAGCCGAATGAGGTGGGCGCGATAGCAACTGTCCGGTTTTACAACTCCTGCCCTTATGCTCAGAGACCCTGGAATAAAGATTACGAGACGTCATCCCGACGTACGCAGATGCACATCGTGCACAACAATATTGATAAACCAGGGACGATCGCATATGAACAGGGAGCATATCTTTATATCTAAAGAAAAAACCGATTGTGAAATTGTTTACCAGCACAATATGAAGATTGACATTTGGGAAGTATCTATTGAACAAGACTTTTAATTCTCTTGACATAGCTTCGGACGCAGGGCCGAAGTATGGAAAAGAACAATAAATAACTTTCCTACTATCGCGCTCAGGAGCAACCTCACTGTATCGCTTCTACATGAATTTCTTGATTTGAGTAAACACCAAACTTACCGGAAATCCATTAAGCGAGAAAATATTATTGCGTAAAAATTCAAATTCGGCGTGCATAGCATGGTATGTGGAACAAATGCGAAAACCTCTGTGTAATAATGTTTGAAGCCCATTTAACTTGAATCGGAACGAACAAAAACTAAAGAAACTGGTACTTAGGCCGGTGAAAGTCGGTTTTCGGTACACAGAAGTCAGAAAACGGCCATTAGATTTGGTAATATTACAATCGAGGAAGGACAAACTATTGTTAGATTCAAGCTCCATTGTAAATTTAATAGAATTATGTTGTGAGTTTACGTAATCAAAGAATGGTTTGACATGAGAAGGATGTTTGAAGATTAAAAAAGTGTCATCGACGTATCTGTTATAGAATATTGGCTTAAAATCGAGAGGACAATTGGCCAGCCAAGAAACCTCGTGAAAGCACATAAAAATATTTGCGAAAGTTGGGCCAAGCGGAAGTCCCATGCCTAAACCGTCAATCTGTCTATAAAACTTGCCAGCAAATATGAAAAACGAGTTAAGAACTGATAATTCTAAAAGAGATTTGAAAAAT
>NW_025932430.1:41502-50654 GCF_000764305.2 Hyalella azteca
GTTAATAGATAGTTTTTTTTTTTGCTCCGTCTATTACTTGTAAATTTAGGTTTTTAATTTTGTTCTGTGCTTTCAATGTATTAATTTGTGACTTCTGATTTGTGATTCTAGATTCTACGAAATGACGATGGAGCTGGTCTCCGAAACGTTCTCTATAAAGATATGAATTTTTGTGGACTTTTCTTTGCTTTTAAATTCTTAGTTAATTTGCGATTTAAGCAAACAAGTGATATAAATTCAAATTGAAAAAAACTGGAATACTAACCTGAATTTGCATAGTGCATGGTAAAGCAGTTGCATGCATTATGCATCGTCCAAACGTAGCATCATCGCTTGAGGCATGGATGGCATGTGCACGACACCACTCAGAGGAGGCAGCCATGCTTGACACCACAGCACTGCTTAATATAATTCCATATCCTGGAAAAAAAAGGGTTTTCCTACATAGTTTTTGACAATATACATATGACTATACTAGCCTAGTCCTAACTACACGATAGGAACTGTAATTAAGAAGCCAAAACTTCAAATGAAAATGAATGGCCCAACTTTCAACAATCTTCATAAATTCATGCAAAATAAGCATATCCCATTAGGATTCCTGGATTTCAAAGCCTTCAAAACGCATTTAGCCTTAAAGCTAAAAAAATAGTGAATAGAATTCCAGTAGAACAATTCATAAATTATCATCTTCTTTACAGTCGAGACGCTAGATTTCTTGGAAATAAAGATTTTCCTTGATTAAAGCTTAGAACAAAATATTTAGCATATTTCAACATATTTTGAATGTTCAAAACTCTAAGACTCTAGATTGCAGATACTCACCCAATTTGCAATAAAGAGCTCCTGTAGCTGCAGGAACCCCATAATGTAGTGGCCTGCTGGTGCTGATGGAACCAAGTGTTCTGTGCAAGGCAAGTCCATTGATGTATGGAACTGAATCAAGATGCATTGCAGATATCAGCATGAAGAAGTCGTAGGAACTGGAGTAATGGTCTTGCAGGTAAGATACAATGCTGTACATCTGAAATAATAAGAAAAAAAATTCATTCATATGTTTGTGAAATTTTAAATGACAGAAATTAAAAGCTCTGTTTGTTTCTTTAAAATTTTATATTGGTTTCAATATTTTTAATTGAGGACATACAATATGGAAGAATATATATACGGTATATACAGTACAGAAGAGAGTTAATAAAAAACCTCAATTTTTCATTTTAACGGTAACAAAAATATTAATGTTTACAACTATGCAAATCTGTAATTGTTATGAAAGGGAAAGCGTGCAATTATATTATATTACCTATAGATCATGATACCTATTATTTCAATGCTTACCAACTGTTCATTCTTCACATCAGGAAATGAGATGATAGGTAGACCCATTGAAGCTGGTGGATTGTCTTCACCAACAAAGAACACAAGATGATCAACATGCTCATGAATAGTCAAGTTCCATGTGTAACCATATTGCTTCACTACAGATAATGTTGTTGCAATGGCTACAACAAGCTTTGCCTTGATATTCAGTTCAGAAGAGAAGTAACGAGGGCGCACCACTTGTTTTGCATCCATCATCTGAGGACAGACCAATAAATATTAGTTATACATTCTGAATGTCAATAATATGGAATTGCATTGTCAATTATTACTAATACAAACGGCATACTATGAAATGATTGACTTCCCAGGGTCAGTCTTCATTTCAGAAACTCTCAACTGCATCAACCCTAGTTTAGTGAATTGCTACCTCAAACTGTGCACTGCAAAGCTATAAAGGAATTCATGTATACCAATCAGGATATAAACTCTCAAAGCTTGCAAATTTTGGGCTTTCAAGACAGTATTAGAAAATAATATCTTGGGGAAATTTTTTGCTTGCAAGACACTACGTACCTTTATATAATATTATTGAACGAGTGAAAATGTATATAATTCTTGACAAAACACTACAATTTACATCAATATTGGGATATTTCACAGCAGGATATTGGAAATGAAGTATTATAATCTTCTACTAAAATTCTAAAGGAAAATCATATGACTAACATTCTGAGATGTTTAAAACATATACTTAGGTACTTTCCAACCCACAATTTGATTTCTGAGCTATAGATAGGGTATACATGTTGAATTGGCAAATTATACCTACTAAAAATTTTAAAAAAGAATATTTTTCTTCAATCCCAAAGCAATTTGTTATCGTAATTTTTTCTTATTTGCAGTGGTATGTAATTTGCAGATATGTAAGTTGGAACATTTATAATGTTCAGCACTGACATAACCAGAAAATCATGATAAATTTAATGCAAATTTAAGAGTCGTTTTGAGGAGATAAACAAAACTGGACAATCAGACAGAAGCTACCATTAAATTAGACAAAAATACCCATGCTTGAAGTCAATTTCACCCATTCCTATTGGTTCCATATGGACCTTGCTCAATTTTCTTGTAAAAAAAACTTTTTCAGCTTTGATTTTTGGAAATCACTAAGGCAACAATTATTTTTATAAACAATTTTTGGAGAACTTTGCTCAACATTCTTGATTAAAAAAAAAAAAAGAGAAAGATTTGGATAGATACAAAATTATTCAAAGTTATAGAGGCAAGATTTAAAATTTATGAAAATATGTACTATCATAAGCCAGAGCAAAGAAAATTTTAGCAAAGATAAACAGTTTTACAATGAAAAACAGAAAAATTAGGTAGAAGTTAGAGCAGGATTGAAATTTTCCTACTAGTTCCAGAAATTTTGCAGCATCAAAGTGACAAATTTTCAAGACAGTTGGAACCTTACAGCACACTTTTGCTCTTTTGTTTGCAATTAGACAAGGGTGATTCATCTGGGGACTGGGGGAATCTTGTGGTTCTGAAAATGTCAAGAATGCTCTAGTTGGGCCCAACATCTACCTTTTGAGCCATAATGGTTGGGGCTCAAAAGGTAGACATTTTCCAAACAAGAGTTGGAGTAACTCATTCACTAGACAAAAATGCTCATGGGTCATTTACATGGGTCATTTTAACCATTCCTGTGAAGCCATGTGCTTTGCACAATTTGAGAAAATTGGCACAGTTTTAGGGCACATTTTTAGAAAAAAAGCCTTTCAATAGATTACCGTCAACCGGGGCTACTCGGGACGATTTCGAATGTTTTTCATTCATAACTTCTTACCATGAAACATTTCATAAACAAGTTTTGGCTCATTTCAAAGCTCTTTGCAAGGGCTATCACATGGCTTCTCCAAAAAAATTCCATATGCTATTCGTAAGGTGCCAGAAGCAAAAAAAGAGTATCCCGAGTAGCCCCATCAAATGGGGCTACTTGGGACACTTGGAATAAAACTTCATTTTAAAACATTTGAAGCATGCAGAGTGTACTCATCCATTACTAACAGTACTCTGAAGTCCTCTTTCATTGTAGATGATGTAGAGGTAGAATAAATGACATTTTCTGTGATTTTTACTTGTTTTTCTTTTATTGATATGATATTACCATATACATTAATTGCCATATTATTGATGCAATATTACTGTATTATTGATGCAATGTTACCATATCCATGAACATGTCATTGCGCATTTACAACAACCTTGTCCACTGCAAGCTTCATATCAGCAGCCTTATAGCATTTTTTCTGTATCTGTAAGCTTACAGGACGGCTTGTAATTCCACAACATTTTAATTGGGTTAAGTGAATTTACTATGAAAAAAGATCACGAAAAACATACCTGAAACAGAAAGGAATGTTTTAGTGACGACCATCATATGTTTAGGAGAAATAAATCATAGTTTAGGTCAATTACTTTTCATTCTATGATGCCTGGTGCACAATTCTATATATGACATTCTATGCACAATTTTGTGATGATCAATGATGCACTAATTTTTCGATAAGTGAAATTTTATTGCTGAGCGAGGTAAATGTAATCAATATTCTTTGTTTGTAATCAATTTTTTTCTTAACTGGAGCCTTTGCTAACTGAGGTTCTACTGTAAATGCATTTTTGGGGGTGTCCCGAATAGCCCCAGGGGGGTGTCCCGAGTAGCCCTGCCATGCGGAAATGGCCGCCACTTTTTTTGGATTGAAGTATGTACAGCAATCCCTTGATTAACGCGGTTAATAAATCCCCAAGTTTTACCGTGTTAAGCAAAACCGCGCTAATCAAACTTAAGAATATATGGGAATAATTATAATGAATCCTCAAAAATAGTAAAGTTACATAACCACTTTTTTGGATTGAGGTATGTAAATTCCGCAAATAAAGTTTTCATGCTGACACTTGTCTGCCAATTTAGTCTAAGCGAAATTTTCTAATATGGCAAATATTTTTTTTACTACAGACCTTAGCAGAAGTAACTTTTCAAAATATTGTTTTTCACCATTTTTTCAGGAATTTTTCAAAGCTAGTAAATATAGTATTTTTGAACTTCCTTTATACTACATAGATAGAAAAAATGTTGAGGTTTATGCCACTATATTTAGTTTTGCAATATTCCAATTAGTTTTGCTACTAAAACAGTTTTATGCCTTGTTAGAGGACTGTCTCGAGTTACCACGCCCATCCTGAGTAGCCCCGGTTGATGGTATTACTACCTGACACCTGTAACCTTGGATAATTCTGTCCAATATTTCAGATTGGTACAGAATTTTAATAAGAACTCAACAATTAACATGGAATATAAATATTTTAGATTTCAAATTACAAATTTTAATTCAATACAAAATTTTAGAAGTTATAACAATTAGATAGGTACAAGTAAAAAATTTAAATTGTGCTGTTTGTGAATAGAACTTGTAATGTAATTTAATAAAAGCTTTTTTATACAAATGTAGTACCCTCAAACAGGGTAATAAGAGATGGGCAGGATAATAAGGGACAGTCCGACATTTTGTAGAAATGTTGTAGCAGCTAAACTAATCAAAATATTGCAAAACTAAAAATAGAGGCATTAAGTTCAAAATTTTTACTATCTGTATAGCAAAAAGCAAGTTAAGAAATCATACATTTATAACCTCTAAAAAATCCCTGAAAAAAAGTGTGATTTTGGAAAAGTACTTCTGCAAAGTCTGTAGCAAAAAAAATATCTGTTGTATTAAAAAATTTTGGTAATACTTTACATTAAGTGCATCCAAAAAAAAGTTTTTTTTTTAATTATATGTTTTTGGGGTGTAGATTAAGACTCTGAAATCCGTTTTTGGCAGTCGGCATCAGAAATTTTAAATGGAACCTGTTCCTAACTGGACCTAACCTGCAAGGTTTTTGTTGATTGGCTAGGTTTTTCGGGCTGCCGGATGGACTCCAAACATAGAAAAAACCTATTGGCTAGGTTTTTCCGGCTGCCGGACGGACTCCAAACCTAGAAAAAACTAGCCAATCAACGAAAACCTCGCAGGTTAGGTCCAGTTAGGAACAGGTTCCATTACAAATTTCCGATGCCAACTGCCAAAAACGAATTTCAGATTCTTAATCAAAGCAGAGAGTTTTTTTAGACTCTCCCTCAAGTTCATTTTTGAGTCCTATAAGTAGACAAGTAAAGTATTATGGATACAGGATACCAGCATTATCATACATAAGAAATTGGTTCAAATCTTGAGTAAATGAGGAAATTAAAAATGAAATGATTCTAATAAATCTCTGGTTTGCCACTATGGGTAAATGCTCAATGGCATGTTCATGGCTACGGTAATATCACATCAATAAATAATAGGGTAAACGCGGTATATTCCGACATCGTGGGTAATTCCGTCACCTCTCTAGTTTTTCCTTTATATTAAGCTTTGTTTTAGTTCCATACGTTTGTTGATGGTTGAAAAATTGGCTAGGTTTTTCCAGCCACCGGACGGACTCCAAACATAGAAAAAACTAGCTAATCAACGAAAACCTCACAGGTTAGGTCCAGTTAGGAACAGGTTCCATTACAAATTTCCGATGCCAACCGCCAAAAACGGATTTCAGATTCTTAATCAAAGCAGAGAGTTTTTTTAGACTCTCCCTCAAGTTCATTTCTGAGTCCTATAAGTAGACAAGTAAAGTATTATGGATACCAGCATTATCATACATAAGAAATTGGTTCAAATCTTGAGTAAATGAGGAAATTAAAAATGAAATGATTCTAAAAAATCTCTGGTTTGCCACTATGGTTGTAAATGCTCAATGGCATGTTCATCATCAGTTCATGGATACGGTAATATTACATCAATAATACAGTAATTATTAATCATGGTAATATCATATCAATAAAGGAAAAACAAGTAAAAATTGCAGAAAATGTCACTTATTTTACATCTAGGTACATCATCTACAATGAAAGAGGAGGACTTCAGAGTACTGTTAGTAATGAATGACAGAATGAGTACACTCTGCGTCTGCAGTCTGCATGCTTGAAACTGTGAAACATTTTAAAATTAACTTTTATTGCAATTTGCAAGTGTCCCGGATTACTCCGTTCCCTGGTTCATAGGGGTAATTTGGGGCGGTTTTATTTTGTGTCTGGCACAGCCTCACAGGTCTTACGAATAGCATATTTAATTTTTTTAAGATGCCATTTGATAGCCCTTGCAAGTTGCAAAGAGCTATAAAATGAGCCTAAAATTGTTTCTGAAATGTTTCATGGTAAGAAGTTATTAACAAAAACCGCTCAAAACCGTCCCTTTTTACCTACCTTGTTTGGCAGTAATCAACTGATTCAACTCTATTATTCTATGCATTCCATTCAATTTAATGGTAAGAAAAAAAATAGTAAAATTTTAATGCAACCCCATAAAAGAGTATCATAACTGACCTTGTTAGCTATTTCATCAGGATCTCTTTTCACCATTCGCAGTTCAAATGCAGATTGTTCCAAATCATTTGTGAAAAATTGATAACCTAAATCTTCAACCATCACATTGCAAATGTGGTCCCAAATAGGTAATGCAGCCAAGCTTACAGTTAGTCCAACTATAATTCCTAATATTAACGGAATTCCATGTTTTCCTCGAAGAAATGCAATAATTCGTTCGTGATGCGCCGAAAACATTTTAAATTGAGGGCACCGTCCCGCCCCGATGCCGACATGCATGTGTCACCAGGGTCTCAGCCTCAGCGCCAGCTAAGCATTTCTTCCATAGCTACGGAAGACATTTTCCACAAAGTTGGTTCCAATGACTTTCAGCCCACTCAAGTAATTTTGCTTTTAAATACTATGCTTGTACTAGCCGCAGTTTGACCTATAGCCAATTCTTGTATTGTTCTTTAATATTCTTCCAGAAGTCTCAAACTCAGATCTAGAAACTCAGCTTTTGGCTGTAAGTTTTACTCTACTAGCAGAACCGTTCAGGCTAAACGTAAACAATTAGCCTCATAGGTACGAATGTGCAGACTGAGCTAGCAACACTGTGAGCCACACCAGTTCCGAAACGGTTTTGAGCCATAGCACCGAATGTTCACTACCACTTCTCGGTTCACACGTCCTAACACTTTATGATTACAAATATTTAGCTATTTTCTTGTTTCTAACAAATTTTGATACCCACTAATACTAATGCTGGATGTGCACTTCCACGCTTTATAAATCGCATAACATGGAAACGGGAAGCTTAAAATATTGACATCGTTAAAAATTAAATAAAAAATTAATCGATATTGTGGTGGGAAGTGAAGCAGCAAAGGTTATGGCCATACCTCGCCATATGTGTGAACGTGCTTTAGGAAACTTCCGAGAACAACTCCAACAGTTTGATGCAGCTAACACACCCCATCTTCTTGATATTGTTTTCAAAACATAAGTATTTTAAATGGCATGTTATGCTAATCATGAGGAAAATAAACTTTCTTCTTAATGCACCTCAATTACTCTTTTATTTCAGCTCAAAACTGTTCAATCAGTTCTGCCCCACCCTGTATAAGCTAGCTAACACATTTAAATTGTATATTGTAATCAATATATAACAAATAGTCAAATAGTTAGACTACTTATAGCCTTATAAGAATTAGCTAAGCTACTAGCTACGTACAATGTATTGCACTCTTGATGCCTCTGTACCAAAAACATTCAATTTATTGGAACCTAATACACACTAAAGGCAACAAGTTTATATACCAATTTGTCATTCATAGTACATTTATACTAAACCATGAATAACAATACCTCAATATAAATTAAAGACTGCCACTCAATATATTTAAATATATGAAAAAATCAAATAAATCAAAAAAATCGAAAAAATAAAAAAAATCATGATTTTTTTATAAAAAAAATCAAGTGATTTAATCACATGATTTAATCATTTTGATTTAATCATTGCCAACCCTGATTAAGGGATTGCTGTAAATTCCACAAATAAAGTTTTCATGCTGACACTTGTCTGCCATTTTTTTCTAAGCAAAATTTTCTAATACGGCAAATATTTTTTTTTACTACAGACCTTAGCAGAAGTAACTTTTCAAAATATCGTTTTTCACCGTTTTTTCATGAATTTTTCAAAGCTAGTAAATGTAGTATTTTTTAACTTCCTTTATACTACATAGATAGGAAAAATGTCGAGGTTTATGCCACTATATTTAGTTTTGCAATATTTCAATTAGTTTTGCTACTAAAACAGTTTTATGCCGTGTTAGAGGACTGTCTCGAGTTACCCCACCCATCCCGAGTAGCCCCGGTTGACGGTATTACTACCTGACACCTGTAACCTTGGAGAATTCTGTCCAATATTTCAGATTGGTACAGAATTTAAATAAGAACTTAACAATTAACATGGAATACAAATATTCTAGATTTCAAATTACAAATTTTAATTCAATACAAAATTTTAGAAGTTATAACAATTTGATAGGTACAATTAGAAAAATTAAAATTTTGCTGTTTGTGAATAAAACTTGTAATGTAATTTAATAAAAGATTTTTTATACAAATGTAGTACCTACTACCCTCAAACAGGGTAATAAGAGACGGGCGGGATAATAAGGGACAGTCCGACATTTTGTAGCAGCTAAACTAAGTAAAATATTGCAAAACTAAAAATAGAGGCATAAAGTTCAAAATTTGTACTATCTGTATAGCAAAAAGCAAGTTAAGAAATCATACATTTATAACCTCTAAAAAATCCCTGAAAAAAGTGTGATTTTGGAAAAGTGTGATTTTGGAAAAGTACTTCAGCAAAGCCTGTAGC
>NW_025932431.1:0-623 GCF_000764305.2 Hyalella azteca
AAGTCCGTAATCACGGTGTAGGTCTCCCAGCGTTGTTTGAATATTTTCCAATTCTTCACTGCGTTGTTCCCTAACGTCATGCGGTAGGGCATTTTCAATGCCGCCATTTTCGTGTAGGTAGGTTGCGAACTGCTCTCTTCCATCTTCACAATCAATTGATACTATCCGCTGCCACCATGATATGTTTGCTAGTCGTAAGACTAAGTCCAGGCTAGCTATAAGGATGAAGATGGGCAGAGACGAGAATGTAAGTTCTGGGAACTGTATTTGGTGGAATCTGGTAAAAAACTGAGGCATAAGGGCTTGCTGGCCTTACATGCCCTACTATAGACACTATAGTAGTTCTACTTGAATATGATACTAATACGTAAACACGTAACAACCAACGCCAGCGTAGGCATGTAATCATCCAAGAACATTATGAGGATGAGAGCGTTGATGAAAGCAGGTGCGACAATTATTGCCATCACAAATAGAGTAACGACATTGGACCATCTGATTCCATCTCCCAGCTTATTGGTTCGATTCAAAATTCGCGCCAGCTGATCATCTTGCCACCAAAAAATAACTTGAAGAGCAGCCACTGTGTAACCGCAGAGCCGAGGTCGTAGATGTAGTGAGTA
>NW_025932432.1:0-53315 GCF_000764305.2 Hyalella azteca
TATTTTAGGTGCCAAAACTCTACTTACTGGGAAGGAACCAAGCAAAGTTCTCTGAAATTCTCCGTGTCCAGCTATAGACCTGCTTTATTTTAGCTTCCAAAACTCTACTGACAGGGAAGGAACCAAGCAAAGTTTTTGAAATTCCGTTGGCATCGCGACGTCAATTCAAGGCAGGCTCGAGACGCTCCTCAGGGGCCGGTGTTTCAAAGATTCCTCGATGTCAGCGGTGGTAGACATTCCTGGTGCCATCGACTTCATGATGCGCGTGAGCAGTGCAAGAAATTCATTTTAAAAGAGACACAAACATTTTCTTGCGGTGTTTGGTATCATTGATCAACGATACTGAACACCTTGGAAGTGTTCAGTATCATTTAAAACGCACGCAACAGCGTCTTGTGGTGTGGCAGATACCATCGAAGTGTTCAGTATCATTTAAACGCACGCAACATCGTCTTGTGCTGTGGCAGATACCATCGAAGTGTTCAGTATCATTTAAAACACACGCAGTATCGTCATGCATGTGGTACTGCAGATACCTTCGAAGTGTTCAGTATCATTTAAAACATACGCAACAGCGTTTTGTGGTATGGCAGATACCTTCGAAGTGTTCAGTATCACTTAAAACACACACAACATCGTCATAATTTACTGCAGAAACCTTCGAAGTGTTCGTTATGTAGCATTGTGATGTTTTTATAATGCCTGCGCACCATAAGTAGCCACGATGCGCCCGAAATGTTGTGCGCCGTATACTTTTGCAGAAGTAAAATTCAGTTTAAATGCATAACTTTTCGATCTATCCCCCTTAGCTGAATGTTTAATTCGTAGCTCATTAACGGGTAGACCAGAATTTTTTCAGGCATTTTTTAAACTTGTCTCTTAACCCATTTAGCGCCACTACAAAGATTTAGACCAAGACAAACGATGTCCCGCGCAGGCCGCTGCCGCTGCGTTGCAGCGATAAACCAAAGCTGCTCATCAAAACATTAAAAATAGTAATGGACACGAGGAGGGAGAGAAATTATCAAAGAAAATTAATTTGTTACCGCATCCAGACTGTTTTACCACACATTAAGTTATTGCCGACTTTGGGGACTAGGTGCATTCTATTTGGAGATTATATTAGTTTATCTCTAAGATTAAAGACGATGTTAAACCTTCCAGGTATTAATAAAGTATAAGTAACAGCATCTGGAGTATAAATTAAAAATTAAATTGAAATAAATTACATAATCAAATCGCAGAGCATGAGAACAAAAAAATTTCCATCGGATGTAAGAATTCTTGTCTCAATTGAGGTGGCTGGCCCTCTTTCACTGGACGCAAATTGATACGCCTAACTAACTTCATATCTTTCGGATTCAGTGATCAAACTTGACTGATTCTTCATTCTTTTAAAGTGCCTCAATAATTCATAGTTTTAGTCAACCTTATCCGGAAGGCTCAGTTTTTAGTCTGAGCCTCAATCCCATGAGGGTAGCAAAACTGCGAATATTATTCCAGTTTCAACAGATTGTCTGGTCGTTTCATCTACTTCAAAAGCACGCAACTGGTAACTCCATCCCAGTAAAATTTTGGAGTCAGGTTTGGGGCGCCTAAAAATTGCGCCCAAATTTGGAGTCAGCAGTTTGGGCGCCTAACTCTCCCTTAGAAGGGGAATCTGTCATGAAGCGGCCACCTTACAAAATTCGGCCGTTATTTAGTAGCCTTTTGCGGGAATCTGTTACCCGATAGGCTAAATCAGCATAACATAACCGAAAAGAGCAGTTGGTCAAGCGGCTTCATGATAGCCTGGTCAGCCTTTGGTATTATAGCGAATCATGACCATCTCCCGCTCATTACATGGCGGCGTGCACACGTACGTTTGTTAACTAAGGGGAACCTTATTTCAAACAGTTATTTCCAGGGGAACCATATTTTATTGAGAATTAGTTTCTAGAAAAAAGGTTCCTCATACGATGGATCATGATGAGAATTGACTTAACCGAATTTTTGAGCTTTCGTGGTATATTCAGATAGTAATTACATTACGTATAGAACAAAAATTGTTTTTCGACCAAAAGATGTCTTTACTTTTTATCATCATATATTTATAAACCAGACGCTACTATTTGTGTATTATAAAACAGGCATTTTAAGCTGCGTCGGCTGCTCAATAGATGCTCATGTATAAGTGAAAGTAAGTATTTTAAACTTACCGTATACTTTTATGAAAACGGTGAATGCAACTTTCAACAGGATATTTTATTTTTGACGATAAAGACAGTAGCAACTTGAAGTTTTCGACATTTTTAGTGTACGAGCCGTTTCAAAGCTCAGCCTGTAATGGCAGAGTAAGCTGCTGGATTAGGTTTTCACATGGATATCGAAGATAACTTAAAAATAGATTGTAAGCTCTTTCCCGCTTTTAAACCTGAACTTGAACTCAAAATTTGATTAACAATTTGGTGTGCGTATGTTGACGATGCGTGTTCAGATCAATTGAATGACAATACGAAATTAATTCTATTTATTTTCTTTTGAGTGGGCAAATATATCGGTATTTCCTATTCAAGCGCATTAAATGTGTAATCAATTATCAACAACACAGTTGCGACCAGATAAGTTAATGATAAAAATTTAACAATGACAATATAAAGATTCATCAACATGATAAATAATTTATTTCTGAATACTACATTACATTTCGGTTACAGGCAGGTGTTGATGTGACTTGAGTATTGTTTTATATTATCTGTCAAAGTTTTACAATATTTTAATATGCTTACATTAATCATCGGTCCCAATTAAAGATGTCACAGTACATTATTCATCAGAATTTTTTTCTAGATATAAAGTTGAGCTTTTGTTTCTCTTCTCATCTTGAGTTTTGCGCTTACAATTCTTCTGTCTTCATATTATTTCTTGGGCAATATTATCTTTTGCTGTTGAACAATGTCGTCCTGGTAGAGTAATGCGAACTGAAGGTGAAAATTTACCATCATTCCATAATTCCGAGTAATATTCATGAAGAATATCTTCTTATAATTATCGAGACACGTACCACAGATCTTTAAATTTCATATATTTTTTGACTGCAACTTTTAGCGTGTCCACAAACACGCATCATTCGATTTATCGAGGCTGAAGAAATCTGATGCTGACTTCATTTCTGTTGATACGATTTCATATAAAAGTTCCCACCCCCATCCCTATCCCCATCCCCATTATTATCATTCTGAGCGGACGGATGTTGTTTCAAAATCCGTAATTTAGTGCTGAATATCGCAGTCCATTCCATTAGACTTAAGAAAAACTTGCAATAAAAAGCCTTGGAGGGAGATACTTTTGTTGAAGTCCCGGCAACACATTAGCGTACAGTTTATAGTCAAAATAAAACCGGTATTACATGCATGAGTCAATTCCATTGCATGAGATCTCGAAAGCAAACAAAGGCTGGTGTCGGTGGGACTTTTCGTTTACTTCTTTGCTTATTGACGCGGACTGTAGCTTGGACTTAGTATTTCGTATTAGTCTTGAATTCTGAAAACGAAATAATCATATAGACTCGTTAATGTTTGGGCTACAGCAGGTACTGGTGAAAAATTGAAACGCGGAACTATTATAGACGAAGTACTATTTCTGAGCAGTCCTACCATGGAACAAACGGCCTAAACTTGTATCAGGATAGAATGTTCGCTACTCTGGCAGGAAACTATTTTGTATTAACATCACATAATTTACTCCTGGTTATGTATTGCAATTATTTTCAATACCAAGATATGTAAGCATGTGCATTTTTTTATGCATGTCGTGAAAGACTTGGCAGATATTCATAATAAATAAATCCATTTAATTTTGAGGAGACTGGCGAACATCCTGCCACCCGGTATTCATGTTCAAATTCTAGTTTGAATAGACAAAATGGAATTAAAAAATTTAATTGTAGGTCGATGCCGGAACCTTGCGTTCCGTTGACCTCACGATCCCTGCTCTTCAATGGCACCTGTAACCTGGCTTCCTTCTTTCTTCTTTTTAGCGCATTTTCTCATTTATCAAAAAAATGCACTATTGTGCTCGCCATGTCCGTCCGTCCGTCTGTCTGTCTGTCCGTCCGTCTGTCCCTGACCTCAAGTTTTCGTCGACGAGAAAATGCGCTCTCTGTCACTCACTGCAGTGAGTACTGAGTTATATTTTTTTCCTTCCTCTATTCCTATTGTTAATTAAATGTTCAGTAACTGTTTCGATTTGCATCCTGTGATGGTTGCGTTAGTGCGTCCACTATAGATTCTAGAGCTGAACCAGCTATGTACCGTAATTAGGATTTTCCAGCTTCTCTGGACAACGGTTGGAGCAGAGTTCTAAATTCCTTTGCACAACTCTAGAACAGAGACTTTTCTCATCATGGACAAGAATTATTTTCGATTGAATGGAATAAAAACATTGATTCACCTCACCCATCGAATTTGCTGCCACCTTGATCCCTGAAAATTCTGCATTTGAATTATTTCGGAAAGTAATCTTGAATTCATTCGTATAAAAATCTCATGCAGTGAAATATCATATCTGAATGAATTGATATATAATGGGACAAAATTGTGCATACTTTTTCAATAAATTTTAGTTCAAGACTCGATTCTTTTAATTCAGAGAGAGGAAAATTTTCAAAATATGAGTCGTTCGGACATCAAACATATGAATATAAGTTGCAAAAAATTCTACTAACTACCAGATTTTCAGTTTACAGAACTAATAAAAGCGAATGAACTACGAGATGATTATGAAAAAAGGGATCAGAACTCGCCAGTTGCTGCCAGTTCATTAGACTTTAGAACATACATCTAATATAGCGGAGGGGTTGCATGGAATTATCGGTCATTTATTCGTGATTGCGCTTCAGTCCTTGTTATTATGAAACATAAAATGGAGGAACTCTTATTTCTCATCTGCTGAACTCTACAAAGACTGGACATAAAGGCCTTTATAACTTCACATTACTCGGATAGTTATTGATAAAAGTCCACCGCACAGCCGCCAACGATAGAGCGTCGTCATCATGAGATCATCAATGCCCTGATGGCCGAGGTGTCAATGAAAAAAAATATTGTTGTTTAAAATTTCTGTTTTATTTATATACCCTTCGAAATGAAAACTTCATTTTTCATTTTATATTGTGCCATAGAATTTCTTTTTACAGTGCTAACAAGTCCATAGTATAGGAAATAACCATCTTTCAATATTTTCACTTCTGTTCCAAAAACTTTTATTAGAAATTAATCTTCAAGTGTCATTTCTTCTCTCTCTAACTCACAATATTTATGGTCATATTTAACAACAAAACGTGCAACCACTTCATGTATAAACCTCAACATTAAATTTTAAAATTAAGTTGTTGAATTCCATTTATCCCGAAATATCAATAAAGAACATTTCTAATGGTCGATCAATGCAACAAACTAATCACGCATATAGCGACCCAATCAATGAAAGACGAGCGTCTATTCTAACGAGATTACAAACGGAACAAGTGATTTTGAACGCGATTTCATTAGGAGCGACAGTGGCGCTGAGGCCGCCCTGACGATATTGCAGAAATTGCCTCCCAGTAACCTGCGCTGGTGACAACGAGGCCTGAACCAGCGAGGGACATCAAACCAACCAGCTTGCATGGCGTCAGGGTGCACGCTGATGTTATTGCCTCGATCCTAATTTCAGTGTCGATCCTAATTTCACTTCGGTCATTGACTTCAATTTTGGTTGGCTAATGAAATTTTTATTGACTTTTTCATTTTTGATTGACCGAAAATGTTGACAGAAACGGCTTCGGTTAAAAGAAATAGTTTCGATTATCAAAAGCAATTCCTAATGGAGGGTGCTGAATAGGGTTGAAGATAGCAGTTACCGTTAGGAAATAAGTTTAAATTAACATTAGATGCCTTTTATACAAATTAATTCAGTCGACAAAGTTTGTTTCAGTTGAAAAAAAGATTAAACTTTACAAAAAGGCAATTTAATTATACGATCAACATCTTTCCGCAATCAAAACTGTGATACAGTAATTTTACGTAAATTTACTCCGTTAACCCTAAACGATTACGTTGGAATTCAAAATTTAATTTGACACTCTTAAATCGATTTAGCATCTCTACTTGAATGACACTTGACTCTCTCTACCTGAAGTCCTAACTAAATAATCGTCTTCAAATCCGTATAGTAGTATAGTATAGTATAGTATAGTATAGTATAGTATCTTCGGCATTTAAAGAATAGGCCTGGATAGGCCTGTCGCCGATTCTTGTACTTTTCTTGACTAGACTGGCCTTTTGATCAGATCTTTTCAACGGACGGTAGATTTAAAATAGCTTCTAGATATCAGTTGTTCCGTAAGGTACGAGGCATTTTAAGACTAAACATAAGCTCATGCATGGCCTTGTCTAGTCTGTTCTTGAACGCGTTCATACTCGGAGCGCCAACAATATCTTCAGGGAGGCTGTTCCACATGTCAGTGACTCGAAGCAAGAAGAAATGTTATGTTGTCGCGTGGATAAGTTGAACCGCAGTTTTTTTAGATTATAGCTGTGGCCCCTGGTGTTGGTTCTTGTTTCGAATTCTAGTAATCCTTCTGGGATCTTGTACAAACCATGAGTATACTTGTGTACTTCAATGAGGTCCCCACGCAGGCGACGATAACGGAGACTGGGAAGCTTCATAATCTTCAATCTTTCTTCATAAGACTTGCCCAACTCTCAACTAAATTTTTGTCCTTTTCAAGTCTCGGTGACCACACAACGTTTCCAAACTCTAGGTTCGGGCGCACGACAGAGGTGAACAACAGCTTCATCATTTCTATATCTAGGTACTCGTAGGAGCGTCTGATCAGCCCAAGCAGTTTATTAGATGTATTAACTTGCGTTTCAATATGCCTGTAAAATTTTATCTCCTTGTCGACACAAACTCCAAGATCTTTTTCCACGCAAGACTTCTCAATCATAACCCTCTCGTTGCAACCGTGTCTTCTCATGCTGTAAGCTTGCTGTTCATTGTTCTTGCCGAGGTGAAGTACTTTACACTTGTCAGCATTGAAACGCAGCTGCCACGCATCAGCCCAGTCAACTACACTATCAAGATCATTTTGCGGTTGCATTTTATTTGACGCATCCTTAACTGTATTATAAACTTTTGTGTCATCGGCATACACGGAGCACACGCTTGACACTACTTCTGGTAGATCGTTTATAAAAGCGACGAATAAAACAGGTCCAAGAACGCTTCCTTGCGGTACGCCACGGCGCACAGTTACCCAGTCTGATACGGTTCCGTTAATGCTGACACGTTGTCTTCTGCCTACTAGGAAATTCCTGATCCATTGGAGTACATTTCCCTCTATTCCCAAAGAATTCACTTTACGTAACAGTCGCTCATGCGGAACACTATCAAATGCCTTGGCAAAATCTAGGTACAGTGCATCCACTGGCACCCTTTCGTCCAGCAGGCGAGTCCAATTATTCAAGGTAGACAGGAGATTAGTGGTGCATGATCTGCCAGCAATAAAGCCATGCTGACAGTCTGATAGAAGATGGTTCCTTAGTATCCTTAGTATTTGTTTGGGACACCGGACATAGCAGTCCCAGGCCACGATGGATCGCCGCCTCTGATTATCGTTCATCCCCTCTCATTTGGGCCACCTGATGCACGATGCTGTTGCTTGCTTCTCGCCGCTGGTAGTGTTGCAGGGGAGGTCGATCTGGGATTGTACTCAGGAACACGTCTAGTTGTCTCTTGAAGGTCTCCAGGGTGAACTAACCCTCTCTTAGATCCCTTGGTAGGGCGTTGAACAACCTTGGCCCTGCCACGGAAAACGATCCTTCCCGCAGAGATTGAAATCTGACTGCGGATCAGTTTCGTAGGGGGGGGGGAATCTTGCACAGTCTCCCCCTTCTCTCGTTGTGATACCTATGTCTGAATCCTGAAGGTCTCGCTCTCGAAGTTTGGCACCAGTCCGGTTATCATTTTCCATGTGTACAGAATGACATATCTCTCCCGTCTCCTCTGCAGTGGGTACAGACTCAGTCGCTGTAACCTCTCCCAGAAGTTAAAATTCTCCATCCCTCTGATCCTGGAAGTAAAGGTTCGTTGGACTCCTTCCAGTTGCCGTATTGCGCCTAGTGTGAACGGAGTCCAGAGCTGGCAGCAGTATTCAAGGATAGGTATTACAAGGACTCTGAAGAGCGTGATCATCGGTTCCGCTTCTCTCGTTCTGAACGTCCGCCAGATCCACCCCATCTGTCGTCTACCTTTTGCGGTTATTGTCGGTATGTGATCACCAAAATTGACCTGATTGTTCATCAACACTCCGAGGTCGCGAACGAGTCGCTTCTCTTCGATTTCCGAGTTGTCAGGTGCCAGGTAGCGGTGAACCATTCCTGCTCTTCCGGTTCCTCTGTACCTCAGGACCTCAAACTTGGTCCCGTTGAACTGCATGTTGTTCACTAGGGCCCAGTCATATATTGCAGAGAGGTCTTCTTGCTACCTCTCACTGTCCATCCTGTCCGTGATGGTCATTAATATCCTGGTGTCGTCTGCAAATGACGATGCAGTGGCGTAGTTCACTGCCACATCTATGTCGGCGATGTGGATGAGGAAGAGGATTGGGCCGAGTACCGTTCCCTGTGGTACTCCACTCTTCCCCCTAGCCACGCTCGATCTCGATTCTTCAACAACTACAGCTTGTAGTCTTTCTGTTAGGAAGCTGTGGATCCATGCCAGCAATTAACCTCCGACTCCCAGCAGTCTTAATTTTCTGAAGATCACTCCATGGTCGACTTTGTCAAACGCTTTCGCGAAGTCCAAATACACCACGTCCACCCCGGCTCCCTCTTCCAGCATGGCCAGGATTTGGTGGTGATGCTCCAGTAACTGAGACAAACAGGAACGATTTCGTCTAAAACCGTGTTGCCTTCTGTTGGAAAGGTCAGCGTCTTCCATGTACTGCACCAACCTTCTGGCAACAACCTTCTCAAATACTTTGATTACGTGTGATGTTAATGTAACCGGCCTGTAATTTTGGGGTTTGTCTCTTGCGCCTCATTTTTTGAACAGGGGTGTCACTTGGGCTTCTTTCCAGTCGGCCGGCAAAGTCCCTTCGATTAAGGTTTTTCGAAAGAATACTGTTAAAGGGCCGGCCAGGACGGTTGCTAATTCGTTGAGCAATCTAGGGTGCAAACCGTCTGATCCAGATTACTTGTTGGGGTTCAGGGAGATCAGGCGCTTGAGAACCTCCTCTTCATGTATCTCGAAACTAGTTAACTTCGAGTCCACTGGTCGCTCCTCATGGCTGGAATACTGTTCAAGTCCTCATTTGTGAAGACGCTGCTAAAGAACTGATTTAGAACATTGGCCTTACCCTCGTCAGAAGATATCTTCCGTTGATTTACATTCAAATCAGCAATACCGTCCCTTGTCTTACACTTCGAACATAGCATACAAGAAGAAGGCTTTCGGGTTCATTTTCGAGTTTTTGGCAACGTCTTTTTCAAAATTTTTGACTGCGGTGCGACAAGCTTTTTTAGCTTGATTTCGAGCTCTTGCATACAGGTAATACTCAGCATCGCTACGAGTTCGTAAATAACGCTCGTAGGCTTCCTTCTTTTCTTTTAGCTTTGCTTTAACCGTATTGTTCATCCACTGTGTGTTTCTGACTCCACCGAGCTTTATCTTAGGTACACACGCATCAACAGCAGACATAACTATGTTCTTGATGAATGACCAAGACTCCGCCACATTCATGTTCATGATACAGTCCAAAATGTTCGCTGCACTCACTGATTCACGAAGTTTAACATGATCGCCTTTCGCAAAGTTGAAACGTTCACGCTGCCGAGGCGTCTTTTCTGTATAGCATTTAATACTGAAAAACAATGATTGGTGGTGATATTTGCCCAACGGAGCCTCGTGGCGAAGCTCTTCTACCATTGATTCTTCACTAGTAAACACTAGGTCTAGAGTATTTGGAGTGTGATTACCTCTAAAATGGGTAGGCTTTGTGATTTGCTGGTATAAAAATGAGTCTCTCACAGACTCCATGAACAAGGATGAAGGGTGATTCTTATCCCTTGGAGAGGATTCATGTGCCCAGTCTATTTTTGGATGGTTAAAGTCACCAACGATTAACGTATGCGACCTGCTGAAAGTCATGCTTGGTAGAAGACTGTTCAGTACTTTATCGTTATCAGAGGAACTGTTGGGTGATCTATACAGTACACCTATAAGGAGGCTATCCCTGCTTTTTAAAGAAAGCTCACACCACACTGATTCTCTAGCTGACTGGTGCTCTGCTGATAACTTCACTTGTTGGGCCCCATAAAAGGTTCTAACCCACAGAGCTACACCTCTACTACACTGCTCTTCGTTTAAATTATTAAAGCAATTAAAACCTGGCAACTGAAATTCAACTGGTAAAATTTCCCCCCCGTAATTTTTGGGGAGTGTCTCTGTAATAAAAATTAATGTCTATACACTCGTTTCCGATCACAGTTAACAGTTCATTTCTTTTGTTCAAAACGGAATCAGAGTTCGTATAGAAACATTTCAAAACTTTTTGTGCACTTCCATCTCGATGTATGAATAAACTTTTTACTTTATTTACAGAACGGGATTTATATACATGATTTCCACTATATAATTGTCTTCCATCTCCCGTGACTGTCGGCGAGCGTATACAACGATCTTTAATTTAACCTAGACTCACTGCATTCTGAACCTATTTATACGTTCGATTTTCTCCTCCATGCACTGATATAATTAATCACTATTTTTTGTGTGTGTGTTTATCATTAGAAATTTTTATCGAAGCAAGTCCTCAATACTATAGGTCAACAACTGTCTTTGTACATGTTCTAAAATCCCAGAGTTATTTTTGCTCGTCCTCATAAAGAGTCGTTATTGAGATAAAAAAAAACAGAGGTAATCGTTCTGCTCCCTTGGAGAAGCCTTAGTTTGCTGTCAAGCGCAATTCGCCATGCTAAATAGCAGGGCACTCTCAGAAAAATATCGCCGCTATTTGAATGAGTTAGAGCGTTTATTATTAATTTCTTTTATTCTAGGCAAATAGTTATCACAAAAGCCGTGTATGCATATAGTAATAATTTTCTTTGAAAATACATGAAACATGTACAGGTCTGATACATGCATGCACCGTGGCTTCACTTTGGCTTGAAAAATTTGTGAACACCTTGCTTCCGTGCAGTTTTACTCGTACCTACAAAATTCACGATAAATTTTCGCCAAATAAACTTGAATTAACTTGATCTCGGATGACCCGCATCCCAATAACTTATTTATACCCTGGATAAATACAGTGGAAAATTACTTCGCGCTCTGCGCAGCTTGGGTACACGGTTATCGGTGGCTTACACGAGATATGCCTGCAGTGCCTCATCGATGAATCATCGATGACAGCCACCTATACTCGTCACCCTCTCGCTTCATTGTTGTTTTACTAACGATTTGTTGCAAATGTGGCCACCCACTAAAACTCCATCTATAGTCTACCATCGTCACCTATTGATGCACCACCATTAATTCTTATTTGGGAAGTTAAAATTTCAGAAATATATTAGTCATTCTAGTTTATTTTTAAAAAATTTCATTATTTTATAATTTAATACATCCTAGAGTTCAAATAATTTTTTTCATCAGAAATATTAAGCGCGACGAAATATGCGCGAAACTTGTATCAGTTTAATTTAGTTCATACTTTAGTTCAGTTCATACTATGATAAACTTTGTCTTCGTTCATAATTTTTTAATGGGAAGAATTCAAATTGAACCCTATTAAAAAGTTAGAATCATATAAAGGGCCATCTAGCTTGTAGCAATATTATGATATTTACTCATTTCTCTTACTCCCAATTGTACCACCTACGTACCCACGAACTACTTTTAATGCACATTGTGTAGCTCGAAAAATTGAACAAAATAAGTAACAGGTTTCTGGGTTAACAGGAGTGCAATGGACGGCATACGACAACAACCTGTACTCCGGTCCGCCTAATGACTCAATATATTTACAGGTCTGGTCCATAAACTTTGCAAATGCTTGAACACTAACTCCCTTTTTTAAGAACTGCTCCACTGCAGAACGTAACGCTGCCACAGCTCTGTAGTTTACATCTTCTTTCGCATTTTACTTTGTTTGACATTATTGGGTACAGGTGTGACAATTGTCAGGTACAGATGAGAGGATCGATATTGAAGTAAAAGTTTGAAAGATATTAGGGTGAAAGTGTAAATTATATTAAAATGGAGATGTAAAGGATTAAATAAGTTGCAGATGTTAGGGATACTAAGGTACAGATGTAAATAAAATTAAGGTAGAATTATGTAGAATATTCATGGAACAGAGGAGTACGATACTATAAGATACAGAGGTGAGAGATGCGATCATCCAATCATTAGAGACGTTAGTTTTCCAGCCAACTTAGAACAATAATGAATGAAAAACTGTTTCCATTATCGTCACACTAAATAATACAATGCATGGTGCTGGGGTCACCCAGGTTCGTCCAGCCGTACTTATAGTACTTTAACGTGGACCCCAACAAAGGCTTGCAATAAAAGACACTTCCGAAACCACTCTCTTGAAATCTGTAGTTTCAAAAACTCTCCTAAAGAAAAAAGAACAAAGAATAAATAACCTAAACTAACATATACACGAACAAAAGACAAAGTATGAACAAACCTTCTCATGAATAATCTAATCTAACTTTACAGAATATAACAGAATAAAGAACATCTCGGAATAATCACAAAATGTAAAACACATGAACAAACAAATAAATAAAGTTAAAACACACCTTGACACTGTGGGTTCACATGCGGGACTGACCAGGACGGACTAAAGCCTACAAATCTAACTTCCGCATTTCTAAACTGAAAACTAAAATTACAAAAATACAAAATTATAACATACTAAATTCTAATTCCCTAACAATGGAAAATATGTAACGAGAACAATTAGCTATTTACATGGCACGTATGGCAAGGATACAATAAGTGTTACAACAATACAATACAATAAGGAAGGATTTGAAACAAATAACAACATCACATTCAACAAGACACCACACCTCCATTTGTAAATGTGATACCGGTCCATTATGCATTCGTGAATTCTCATGACTTTGCCGTAGGTTTTATTAATACCGCTGAAGAATAAATATAAATTATTGCAAGATTATCAAAATTTAAGTACAAGGTAAGTATGAACGATGGTTAAAAATAGCGACGATGCGCCGAAATTTTGTTGGCTTCGGGTGACAGCGTACATTTTGTCTATAATACGAGTATTGGTGGCAGATATAAAGGCACAAAATTAATATAAATACACCTATACTCTGTATCTTCCTCAGTCCTAACACAGAGGGGGCTCCATTCCTTAACTGGAGCTTCAAAGATTCTCATGCTTTAACAGAGCTGGACAGCAAATAGCTCGAATGAAGCAGTAAAGCTTAAACCCGCTGTAGCTCTTGAGAAAAAGCTTCTAATTTGGCAATGCAAATGCAATCGCAAACTCTTTACGATCAGTAAAAGTGCCAAGGAAAAGCCAACGAGCGCGTGCTGGCCCGTGGACTTTGTGTTAGGCGCTCACCCCGTACAGTACTGCTCAGTATAGTACTGTGTGCTGCTCAAATACAGTCTACTGCTCAGATAATATAATCACCAGTTACAGTATTATTCAATCTCCCAATTCATTATTCAAATTCAGTCTACCTCTCAAATACAGTCTACTGCTGATATAATATTATCACCCCTTACAGTATTATTCAAATCACCCAATTTATTATTCGAATTCAGTCTACCTCTCAAATACAGTCAGCTGCTTAGATAATCACCACGTACAATGCATTATTCAAATTCAGTATACTTCTAAAATGGTCGCCCCATAGTCTACTGTTAAAATACAGTAAACTTCTCAATTATCACGAAAATTAATTTTCGCACTATAAAGCGAGGGAAAAACTTTCAGCGCGGTCCATTATATGTTTTTTTTTTTTAGTTTTTCCATTTCCTAGATCTTCACTCACGATAATCTCAATGGAAATTAAATAATAAGCTGCAAGGGTCGGAGTGACTGTCGGGGAAACTAACGTAAGCCCGACCGTAACATACGGGATCGTCCCGTAACTTGTAGTTAGTAAGTAACGTTAGTCCATTCTTCTCATTTATGTCAGCCAATCACCAGCAAGCGTCCATATCACATGTCAATAATTCAATCTGTGTGTACTCATTCATATGCCTGTTACTACTTCAATGTCCGTCATGTGTAAATAAACCATTCTAAACCATCGCCGACTTATAGAACCTGGGTTTATTCCATTATATAGGAATATAGCAAGCCCTAGCTATACCATCCGCCACAGTGACATCAGTATTGTGCCTGCTCTGGCAGTTCATTTGCCTACGAAAATATTTGCACTGTCAAGCACACAGCGCTCACTCGACGAAAAAAAAAACATTTCAAACTGCCGGATGCATAAAAACTTTAATATATTTTGTAATAATGTAATTTGGAAAAATTAAAGTAAATTTAAGTAAATTTATAGAAAATAAATTTTGTCTCATGCTTGTTACATTTTTAGGAAAATTTCATAATAAATGAGTATATAGTTTCTGTACCACTACTAGTGAAAATAGTGAATACAATAATGTGGATAATAGAATTTCTACAATGTATTTAGGCCCTAACTGCACCAAAACAATGCCTAGGGGCGATATAGTTTTTCGGTAGAACTGAATTAATTAAATTTAATGAAGAGTTCTGGTCACTTCATATCCATGCTTGTATAATCTATGAGTTAATTTTTTATTTAATTTGAAGTGTGAATCTAATAAAAATATTCGCCAGTATGATTATTAGAATAATAAAGAAGATGAATTTTTAACGAAGAAAATCGAATTATGCGCGCTAAAAGTCGAGGCCGCAAGAATTTAAATAATGCATCACAAAATTTTCTGGATATTAATGAGGATAACTCAAGGTCTCAACTTTTGTAGGATAAAAAATTCTAGATCCTCTAGTCTTGCAAGAGCCTTGGCTGTCCTTAGGCTAATTGATAGACAGAAGTTTTAGGACCACCGTAAAAAAATGGCAAAACCGGAAAAAAAACCTGAGCGCTCCCAAGCTTTGTTAGCACGAGCGTCGCACTTTAAACCGACGAGTAAACTGTAAAGCTCATGGCAATTCTAAGCAACTCTAACATCGGCGGGTTCTTCAGAAACAATAAAGATCTGATGAAATTTTTTTAACCTCGTGCATTAGCGAGAGGATTTTTTTAATTATTGGGAACTTTAAGGAATTTGGTACTTTAGCATTTTTTTAGAAATTATTTCATATATAAATCAATTCGTTTTATTAAAAATAATGCAGATTTTTCTTAAAATCTCCTTTATATTTATCTCACAAAATGCCTGACCATTCAAACTACTGTTGCTTCGAATCATTTTAAAATTTCGCCAGAAGAATAAGGTTCCTAAATTTGCGACGCGTTTCTCTCAACGTTGAGCATCTTCAGGCAGATTCAATAAGACGCAGCTTAGATGCATGAGGATACTGAAGAAGTCCTTTTAAGTTAGATTTAATTCAGTGTAAATAACATGAATCTCCACCTTTGGCTTTCTTGTGTACAAAAATTGCTCATTATTGAACGATACTATTTACTGCCCAGTTCTAGAAGATTTTAACTAAATTTTCTCCTCGAATTACTTTCACAGTTAAATTTCACTTGTACAGTAATATTTTTATATTATGCAACATAGTGCTTCGTTATAAAGGGCAATAATCATCACAACTTATAAATTTTACGTACGAAAAACGTTAAATTCAAAGCCAAAATGCAACAAAAATTTCAAACATTGACCTTAATTTCATTTTCACTCGATTCAAATTCTAATTCGCAATTTATATTTTAATTTATATTACCAACATTTTTTTACAAATGCTGAAAAATGCATTCATAATAACCCTTCAAACAAAAAAAAGCGAGGCCATCCCACGATCGCACATGGACAGACCCGGCGAATCTTCAGTCTCGGCGTAAGGAGCAAACCTAAACCTGTTTACTAGGGTGTTCCTCAAAAAACTTTTTCTCTTGAAAATGAGTTCCTACCTCAAAAACGAGTTCCTCTAGATGCCTAGATGATATCTCTAAAATATTTTTCAAATCGGTTAATACTTAGAGGTCGCTCAATGGTGTCAAAGTTTCACCCCCATGGCTCAAGGTCATTGGGTCCGTATAATGAAAAAATTAGATCAGTACTCACTGCAGTGAGTGACAGAGAGCGCATTTTCTCGTCCTTCCGTGAATTCACGGACAGACAGACGGACGGAAAGACATGACGACCACAATAGCTCCTTTTTCCACGAATGGAAAATGCGCTAAAAAGGAACGGGTCTAAACATTAGGGTTGTCCTCAACACTGGGGTCCAAAATTCGAATATGATTTTTCCACGCTCCTTCATCACGCTCTGATTTCTTTATGGAGAGTTCTTAATGTGTAGAAATTTCAAAACTCCCTCTGAGCACTCTTACAAAACTCCAGAAACTCCCATTGGGCTTGAAACCGTCGTAACAGTGTGCTTGATGTTCCTCCTATGACCGCCTGGAATGCTGCGTCGACGACATGTTCACGGCTGTGCCCGGTGTTTGATGCCGTCCTATCAAAACACTGCGCAACATCCTCAATCCACAACTCCGGCAGAAGCGTGACGACGGCATCGCTCTGAGCCCGCCCCATAGCGTTGGTGAACTTGGGAACGCCGATGAATTGTACAGCTCATTTCCCACTTACGGCAGGTAGACGGTCCACGTGCTTCTTGTTCGTGAGGTCCTGCATTAGCTTTTCAACCCCATATACACGACCAGCGTCTCACACATCTTCGAGTCCGCCTTAAGCTGTGAGGCCTACATGGCTTGGTGCTTCTGCCGATACCGGCGAATTGAGGAGCAGTTGATTTAACCTCTTCTGGCTCGTGGCCGACGTCTCGAGCTGCTTTGGTTAGAAAGAACACAAGATCCTCTATCGCTCACCTTGGTTCGGTCAAGGGAAGCTGCCAAGCCTGGCGTAATCACATTCTTCGCCCTCTTCGGTGGACTAGCGCCACGGCTTGTCCCCGCAGCTCCCTGTCCTTGTTGAACATGGAATTCCTCCTCCACCCCTCTCGCGCTGGATGATGAGGGTGACCTGGGTGTGATGATGTGGGTCGCCTGGGATTATGTGGGTCACCGTGGCAGTAGAAGCCGATGTTGACGACTGCTGTGTCCAATGACAGCGCTCCTCCTTCACTTGCCACTGATTTCAGTTCCGCTCTTCCGCAAGTTCGGCATCGATACTTCCCATGTACCCGGGCGACCAGGCTGCCGCTGCGCGAAAAGGAAGGCAATGTCTTCCTCAATCTTCATGATCGAGGGCGCACGTCGAAGACCCTCTCCAGTTCCTCATTGAAGACGGACTCCCTCTCAGTCTGGGCCTTGGATTTCCTTGTGACGATTATTCTTGACTAGCTGGTATTCTTGCTCGATCTTTTCCAGCGTCGTTAAAATGTTATCGGGACGCTTTGCTGAAATCCTTGAACACTCCCGGAACAGGAGGACTTCAATGATGACCTCCTTGAAGGCGTCATCGTAATTAGCACCGTTGCCATGATGGAAGTGGACAACAGCCAGCACTTCCTAGCACTTCCTTTGCTCCCGTCAACGAGGGAGAAGGAGACACCGAATATCCTTTCTTCGCACGTGAGACAGTCGCCATTGCCTATCTCAACCTTCAACAATCCGTGGATGAACACGACTCATTGACTGTCAGAAGTACACACTGCACAAAGCACTCTGAAAAGGAATCAAGTCATACAGGGTGGGACTGGAAAAACAATTACTGTTCAAGCATGTTCAGATCCGTTTCTTTGTTCACTCTACGAACCCAATGACCCTGAGCCATAGGGGTGAAACTTTGACACCATTGAGCGACCTCTAAATATTAACCGATTTGAAAAATATTTTAAGGTTATTAATTAGGCATCTAGAGGAACCCATTTTTGAGGTAGGAACTCATTTTCAAGGAAAAAGTTTTTTGAGGACCACCCTACTGTTTACCTGTCAAAGCTCGCGCCAAGATCCACTTGAAGTAAGCAGCCGTGCGTGAGAATCTCTACGTAAAGCTTGTCTTATTTCGAGGAATCCTGGCGACACTCCACAAAGAAGCACCTGGACCGAGAGTAACGCTATTCTTGGTGTGATATGAGCTCTCTTAGCCCTCAGTGTAACTGTGGCAGGAAAAACTTTCCAAAGCTTCTTTGTGCCAGAAGTTATCGGCATAATTGATGTCTCCACACTTCACCCGCACATCTCACTTTATCCCTCTTCTTGTCCCTTTATCTGTTCCTAAACCTTCTCCTCATTCTTTGTGCCTCTCCCAGTCTTTCTATCTCTCTCCCTGCACCTCTCACTTTGTCCCTCTCCCTGCCCTTCTCTCGCTCTCCTTCTATCGGTTCTTTTCTAGGCACTTCGTTCACATTGTAAAATTTTAAACAATCAGAAGTTTTTTGAGCGACTCTTGAATTTTTGAGATTATGTATACTATCCAGTAACTTTTTGAAAATACTTATACAATGCCAAATCAAATACTTTCCTGGTCAAGATCTTAATTAATTGCAATAGACATGCCAATGTTGTGTTCTTTGTAATCTGAAGCATTGCTTATCTTCGAAATTATTGGCTTGGAGACGCTTGTGACCTAAGCCTCACAGCGCTCGTGTCTTGGCTTGAAACCAAGCGAGGAATTGAATTTAACAAGAAAGTAAATGATAAAAAAATTATTGATAGCCACTCACAAACAATTTCACTGTGAAAATTTATCGTTTACATGCACTATTTACTATATTTATCGAAAAATGTAACTTCTGCGAGGAAAGTCATCAGCAGCCTTAACATTTAGTTTACAATCGAACAAAACATTAAACCAACATATAATACTCGTGTTAAACACTACAAATCCTACAATGCAGAGTATACAAATGCCGCTCTGCAAGTAAATAAAACATCAAATCAACATAGTATGCGTGTTATGTAGTGCTAACCAGACTCTTACAAATCCTACAATGCAGAGAATACAAACGCCGCTCTGCAAGTAAATAAAACATCAAATCAACATAGTATGCCTGTTATGTAGTCTGTAACCAGACTCTTACAAGTCCTACAATGCAGAGAATACAAACGCCGCTCTGCAAGTAAATAAAACATCAAATCAACATAGTATGCCTGTTATGTAGTCTCTAACCAGACTTACAAATCCTACAATGCAGAGAAAACAAACGCCGCTCTGCAGTAAATATCTTGATAGAGAGCGCAGCAGATCGTCTATTGAATTCCCATGCAAATGACTGCGCTGTGCGGATAGGCAAGAATGCCCGAGTGTCTCGTAGCTGTCGTTACTTCGTCAGGAAGCATCAACTTGCTGCATTGAACTTAGAAATCAAAGTTCATTATCGCCTCGAAACAATAATACTTAGAAATGACAGCTTTGCGAATCAAATTTCCTTTAATCTCATTTCATAAGTAATGAATCGCAGATTCCGTGTTGATCGAAATAGTTTTATCAGTTCGTTACAGTCAATTTAGACTATAATAATCTATGAATTTCCAGAATTGCTTTAATTATTAGGAAGTCGCGATAACAAACAGTCATAGACGGTCGTCTCGCATAGTTAATTTCTTAATATATAGCAGTTTCTTGAATATTATTGAGAATATAATAGCCAAAACGCTGTGCAATTAGCTACAATATAACTACCTCTACAATTACTACCCTGCAGAAGTCACTTTACAACATATTGTGACTAAAGTACATATCATTACAATGTTAAAAAAATGATCGTTCATCTGGTTAATCAGACAAGAAAGCTAGTCCAAACTTCCTTGTTTCCAATAAAGCAAAAGCACTCGACCTGTAGCATGCAACTTAAGGTAAACATAAGGTTATTTGCAGTACCTAGTTAATTGTAGAGTAATTTGTAAATTAGTACGTTGATGTACGTGTTAAATAGCACTAATAGTTGGAATGTATTTAGTGAGTCAGCATATAAGCGTCACTTCGATAATATTCAATAAATCATAAGTTTCATGATAAATCATAACTAAAATTTAGTGTGTTTTAAATAAAAAGTAATGTAATAAAATCTTTCTTAAATCGCAAATTAGCCGAAAATTTTACAGAAAGAAAAAAGCCGAAACAATTTAACGAATTTTCACGTGAGCGGTAGGAGCTGTGGTATACATCTGCTGAGGGCAAAAAAGAATGCGATTCCATTGCATCTAAAAAATTAAGCCATTTTTTCCTTGTGTAGGAATTGAAGAAAATTTTTATAACTTTTGAAATATTCATTCTCACACATTAGGGGTTAATTATTAATTTCATTCGATTATCAATGACCATTAGAACAATTAAAAAGCTCAGCATTCCTCCTCCACAAGAGTACGTGATCAGTCTTCAAACCCTTCACTATCATTACAAAACAATATGTACCACTCATAAGTAATTTAATCAAATATAATGGTCAAATGAGGATGATGATAATGCACAAGTTGAATGCAACTACCCAACAAAACTGATCGTGCGTTTCAACTTTCCATTGACTTTCCATCGTGACCATTACTCTTAATTTCAGTGAAATCAAGGGTCGAGCGGATGGGGACATCCTTAAATGAATAATTAAATTTTAGAAATACCTAGCTAAAATATGATTATAAAAATAATCATAATCAAAATTAATAAAAACAAAAATAATCTACACAACTCGGTACGATTCACAGAAAAATTAAACAATCACAAATAATCTTACAGATCTCCATGACCTCCATGACCAGGTCACTAGAAACAATGATGATAAAAAAAAATGATGATCAAAAGGTGGCGGGCAGGGGGCCGGAACCGGAAGAGGGGGGAGGTGGGCGAAGGCAGGGAGGGTGGCCAGGGAAGCCGTTGCCTCCACGCGGTTGTCCCACAGTGAAGAGACGCTGAGAGACGTGGGGAAGGCGGGGCAGACGAAGAGGTGCTGAACGGATTGGAGGGGGTCCCCGCATTCCGGGCAGGCGGAGCTAGGGGAGCGTCTGATCCTGGCGGAATAGGACGCCAGGGAGCTGCAGTATCCCGAGCGGAGCTGGGATAACCCAATACTTGTTGTCACACTAGTTGCATCAAAGATGAGTGCTAATTAAAACGAAAAAAACATCCTATACCGATGAAATAAGAAAATACCATTATTACAAGTAATTATATGAATGATTCAGAAAAATAAGTGCAATATCGATAGTATGAGAACTCAATAAAGTGAACTCCTTGACTGTTGCCAGTAAAGATTAGAGTCTCATGACAGCGTGACCACGCTACGCGGATTAAAACTAGTTGATTATTTACGATTTGTGACGCCCGTGCATACAGAACTTTCGTTGTCGTTTGAACTTCAAACGAGAATCGTGTCTCAATAATGCGTTTAGTTCATATCCTCTTGAAATAGTGAATCGCTAGGCTTTCATGTTTTAGTGTTTTTTAGTTTTACTCTTTCCGTGACTCCTAGGACTAAGTTGTTCCGATCGAGTACTGTTTTTTGATATAAAGTTAGGTCTTGTTTAGGTTGTATGTCTGTCTTAGAATTTGGAATTATAAAATGTTTTAATTATTTTTAGAATATCGAACTGATAATGGAGCTGGACTCCGAAACCTTTTCAATATCGATATGTTAAATTTGCTCGGCGTTTTCTTTGCTTTTAAATTCATTGTGAACTTGCACTATAAGCAGACTGATAATGTAAGTATTAATTATTGCCCATTCTCGAGATTATTTGCCTCTATAAGCGTTTATCATTGTTACATAGCTTTTGTTGTCACGAGAACATTTTGATAACATTCTAGAGTTGGATATCCAGAGCTATGTTAACTAGTGGGTTTTTGCATGATATTGTACCCAATCGAAGCGACGAAGTTTTATCGCCCTCAGGGTTCAAAAATTCAAAGTGCACTTTCAAAATGAGAAATTCTGAGCAAGATAGAACTCTATTGAGCATGAGCAAGGTTGGTAACAGTGTAGGAAATTTCTCGTACGACATGCAGTCCCTCACATTCATGTAGTCAAATCGTATCCTGCTATTATTTGCTTATACAACGTGTTCACATATTACACTTAACTTCAAACTTAGCACGCAGCTATGATTTATAATACGATGTTATGTCAAGTAACAATTACATGCGCTCTATTCAAGCGCGTTACAAAGAGTTAACGAACAACGACAAGCGTGCCTCTAAATTTAAAAAAATAATGCCAAGCCAGGTTAACCCAAAATGCCGGGATAACATACCTGGATAAAATGTCAGAACAACGTTCCATTAATCAGGCACAGCCTTCCGAGCAGCGCAGGCCCAATTCTAGTTTTTAATTAAAATTTGTAGAAAAATATGGAATTTAAGTGCAAGTTAATTCATATTAATTCTGACGTGCAGAATTTTCCTGAGCAAGACTATTAAACACGAAAATTAATATCCCGAAACCTATTTTCAGTTATAAAAAAAATAATGAACAGCTGATCAGCAATGAATGAAGCTACAGAAGTAAATGAGAGACAATTGCTTCAAACGTGCATGAATTCGATAATTTTTTCTTTGATGCATACTAAACGCCGAAATTGAATTGAACCTGTCCCATCATGGCTGCGAAAGTTTAGAGGTTTCTGAAAACGAAGAGAAGTTCATGTTATGGCAATTCTGACTAAGAAAAAAAATTGCAATTTTTTTCCATCTGCATAGGCAACCATTCTTATTTTAGCGCATTTTCTGATTTATGGAAAAAATGTTCGTCTGTCCGTCCGTCTGCCGTCCGTCTGTCCATCCGTCTGTCCGTGACTTCACGTTTTCGTCGACTTTGAGAGAATGCGTTCTCTGTCATTCATTGCAGTGAGTATTGAGTTATATTTTTAGCGCCTTTTCTCATTTATGAAAAAATGCACTATTGTGCTCGCCATGTACGTCTGTCTGTCCGTCCGTGACTTCTCGTTTTCGTCAACGAGAAAGTCCGCTCTGTCACTCACTACAGTGAGTACTGAGTTATATTTTTTCATCTACTACGTTTAGCGGCAGTCAAAAGTATACGAAAGCAAGTAAAACTGAATGAATCATGAAACAACGAATGTAAGTGGTAGTTCATATAAAACATCCTTACAATATTCCTCATTTGCTTAGTTGTAATATTTGATGACTTTATTGCAAGTTAATAAACACTGAACACAATGATCTTTCGTGGAGATTGCGTCAATACATTTGAATTGAAAATCACAGGAACCCAATTTCACAATAGAACATAACAATTGAATGGAATGACAGAGCAGAATATCCAAGAAGCAGGAGCGTCTCCTCGAGAATATTTCATGACGTCAGGCAGGCCGCCGCCGGTCGGGCAAAGACTGAGCGGACATTTTCCCAACGACGCCGGGAACGTCGGCCTCTTCATGAGCCTCGGGCCAGTAAACATTACGAGCTGAGGCACGCGAGGACAACGACAGATATTGGGCATGTGTGGCATGATAGTGTGTGTAGAAATGATTATTTGGCATGTGTGGCATGATAGTGCGCGTAGAAATGATTATTGGGCGTGTGTGGCATGATAGTGTGCGCTAAAATGATTATTGGGCATTCGTGGTATGATAGTGTGTGTAGAAATGATTATTGGGCATGCGTGGCATGATAGTGTGTGTAGAAATGATTATTGGGCATGCGTGGCATGCTAGTGTGCGTTAAAATGATTATTGGGCATTCGTGGTATGATAGTGTGTGTTGAAATGATTGTTGGCATGTGTGGCATGATAGTGTACGCAAAAATTATGATTGGGCATGTGTGGCATGATAGTGTGCGTTGAAATGATTATTGGGCGTGTGGGGCATGATAGTGTGCGTTGAAATGATTATTGGGCATGTGTGGCATGAGAGTGTGCGCAGAAATTATTAAATTATTATCGGCATGTATGGCATGATAGTGTGCGCAAAATTATTATTGGGCGTGTGTGGCATGATAGTGTGCGCAAAAATTATTATTTGCATGTGTGGCATGATAGTGTGTGCGGGAATGATTATTGGGCATGTGTGGCATGATAGTGTGTGCGGGAATAGTTATTGGGCATGTGTGGCATGATAGTGTGCGCAGAAATTATTATTGGCATGTGTGGCATGATAGTATGAGCGGGAATAGTTATTGGGCATTTGTGGCATGATAGTGTGCACGAAAATGATTATTGGGCATTTGTGGCATGATAGTGTGCACGAAAATGATTATTGGGCATTTGTGGCATGATAGTGTGCACGAAAATGATTATTGGGCATGTGTGGCATGATAGTGTGCGCAGAAATGATTATTGGGCATGTGTGGCATGATAGTGTGCGCAAAAATGATTATTGGGCATGTGTGTCATAATAGTGCGTGCGAAAATGATTATTGGGCATTTGTGGCATAATAGTGTGCGAAAAAATTATTATTGGGTATGTGTGGCATGGTAGTGAACGCAAAAAATGATTATTGGGCATGTTCATGGAAATAGTTGTGCCAGCTGACATCATTCCTACTTCATTCCAGTTCAACGATTTCATCTCAAGTAGTTCGGAAAACTCGTCTTCTTTGTCCTCCGTTGATGTTTTAGTTAAAATTTGCATTTTGATTACGAGAGCTCGGCGGAGGAATGGCTGCTCACACTCGTAAGGATTTTTTAGCAAAAGTCTAATTACGGAGGCCAAATTAAGTAAGCATTTTCCTTCTAACTCCTTCTTTAATTTCTTCATTAAGTCATGCCGTCGGTTTCATGAGATTTCAGATTGTCCCGTGGACTCGAATGAAATGCCGACTCAAATTGAAGCCATCAAACTCCCGTAAAGTTGTTGAAAAATTAACTCATATTTCGGCACTCATGGCTTGAAGTTGCTACATAAACTTCAAATTTGACTCATAGTGAAGTTTAGAGTAAGAATTACGAGGCTGGTGGGAACTTTTTTGTCGGTCTAGGGTAAGAGAGTATTTATTTTCTTTGGCTTAGGATTGTGAAGTAGCCTCGTACGCTCAAATTCCCCAAAGAATGTCGGACCCTTAATCAGACCCTTGGAAAAAGCTCGTCTGAGGGCAATGGTGCTGATGTCAGCAAGACTTGGATTGTTCCAGCTCGCAGTCATCGGCTCAGCACGTCAATTCTGAGTCGATGAAGTGTTCAAAATTTAGTCAACACTAAAATTCAGATTTTTGTTTCACTAGTATCCTTAGTATGTGATCAGACGTTTCAGTCCACGCAAGAGCACCGCCTCAGTGCGAGAGTTTCGCTCTCCTTTGCACCGTCAGGCTCCTAACATTTCGACTTGATGAGCAAAAATAGCGGTGACATTACACATCCTGAAGTCTAAATTAGTAAATAAATAGGAAACTCCGAGAATATCTTGGACGCTTAGCGACAAGCTGCAAGACGGAATAAATGAGTGTCATGCGTGCGACATAAACTCTCTTTTTTTTATCCAACCCTTGTTACAACAGAAAATTTACTTCTATTTATCTCCATGGAGCGATTGTTTACTAAGGAATATTCTGGACTATAGTGAGCAAACACTCCTTACTGAAAATTTTTTACTTAACTTTGCGCGACAATTTATATGAGATTAAAAAAGAGGACTCTATAAAAGTTTCTTCACTGCCCCAAAACTGCTGTTAGGATCTGCTGTTGGAATGTGCGCCATGGGTGCGCGGTGATTTTCTACGGGCGCGGGCTGGTATAAAAAAAAAAATCTTCACCGAAGAAATAATCTTATTCGGTCGGTCTCTACTTGAACCCACCAATAAAATAATCCTATCAAACCATTATCACAATATGATTTAAAACATCATTTTAGAATATTAACAGTACCTAGAGTCAGGAATATTTTCGTGGGAGATGCACTCCCTAAGATATCTTTGAAAACAGGTCGAGGAATTTTAAATCAGGCTGTAGAACAGGGAACTGGAAATCAGTGGACATGTTGGTATAAGAAAAATTATACTTATTACTCTGATGGTTATGGTTTGACATCTCCGAATGAGTTTAAAACGCATATGAATAAATGCAACAATTTTTGATCCGCATATGAAATACAAAAAACACTTATATGTGAACACTTATTTTAAGACATGTTTAAGCAACTGGAGTATGAGATTTGATTCCATAATATTAGAACTTTTTAAGAATGGATATTACAATTGTTTTTTATAAAATGACGAGAATTAATATCTATGCTATTTAGTTGAATCTTTTATCAACTTGCAAGAGGGTGAGGAAGAAATAAATTGTCTTATTAAAGTATTTCCCTAAGATTCTTTGAAAACATCAATTGAAACTCTTCGAAGCGAACATTCCACCTTCAACTCAAATATTACAGCCCTGAGAGCAGACTTGGAAGTTGAGTTTTTTGTGTCTCGTAAAAACACATGAAAATATTTGCTAATGTAGGGCCAAGGGAAAGACGCATATCTAACCGTCAATTTGTCGATAAAACTTGCCGACATATATGAAAAATGAGTTTTAAACTGATAATTAACAAGGGTATTGACTTCTTTGAACAACGAATTGGGGCAGATTTAGATAGTTTCGTAAAGATGCATGTTATTAAATGAATTTTCCACATCAAATGAAGCCAAAGTATGGTCCTGAACATCAGAAAAATTCATAAAACGGTCTACAAACACATATGTTATTTCTACAGTAAACTGATTAGGCATAGGACAGTTTAAAATCGGAGAAATTCAGCAAGTTTAAAATTCGGAGTGTTGTAAGCAGCAAGAATTCGTGGAATTGAAATTTCGAAAGACATCTATTTTACGAATTTTAGGCAAGCCGTTCAAAATAACAGGGCACGAACCAGAGCTAAAAAGTTTAAAGTAAGTTTCAATTGAAAAAGCAAAATAATTTTTCAGTTTTTGTAGGAGGCCAATAAATTTATCTTCGATATTTAAAATACTTTCAACAATTGGGTCTGAAATTTCAATACATTTTGAAGGGTCAGTGATGCGTGCTCCAAGGATCCTGTTATAGCGACTTCGATCTACCGATACAACGTCCTTGCCCGTATCCTGCTTACAAATTATTAGGTATTTATTTTTAGTTAGGTATCTCAGTATATGAGTATCACCGGGTTGGGACATGTATACAGATGAGAAAAATTTTTATAAGATTTGGCGCAATATAAATGATGGTAAGCTAAGCTTAGCAGATTTCCTAAAAATTCAGGGCTATTGCCAGTAAAAATATTTTTTATACTATGAAGAAGTCTTTTAAAAGCAGTAAAGAATTTGAAGAAGTTCAATTTGAAAACATAGAGATAAAAATGAAGCCCAAAAGCAAGCATTAACTTGGTTAGAGGTTCTATGCTGTACGAACTATAATTCGAAAGAACTTTATCAGGATTACAAAGGCGAATTTCATTATGTATACCGAGGTTAGTAAGTTGCTTCTGATGGGTCTGACTCGTAATTTACTTGAATGCTTTCGTCAAACGTCTGACAAGTTGGCAGATGGCAAAGGTGTCGAGAATGAAAAATGAATGTCCAATCCGTGCTTCACTTTCGGTATCCAAATGGGTTAAATTTCTGAGGGCCTTCCGTTTGGAGGCCAGTTCTCTGGAAAAGAGCTTGTTCTGCCATAGCTTGTAAAATGAAGAGGTATGAAGTCAGCGTTTGTACAGCTTAAGCTTCAGAAACCTACTCAGTTAATCAGTGATTGAATTTAGATTCTGAAATTCATTTTAAAATTCAATACAATTATGAGACGCCGCTCCCAGACAAAGTATGCCAGTCAATGCATGCAAGCTTTGGTTTTTATAAAAATAAATGACTATGTTGGGCAGGTATTTCAGCTAATGTGATCTGACACGCGAAAACATTTAAATAAAATGACGGTTCTTGATTTCTGAATCATACTTTCTGTGTATTAATCGATAAAATAATTTGAAGGAATTATTGATTTTGTATTATGATACGTTTGATAGTGCACAGATGAAAGTTTCTTGTCCAACAACCATATGAGACTGGTTTTGGTGTTAAAGTTAACTTGTTTGTATGAATAAGGCTAAGCAGGACGAACTTCATCAGAATTATTTCAAGACACATTTTCTGACAATCACTGGAAGCAAAATGGTCGTGTCAGGATAAGTTTCCTGTTCCCAGGTTTAATTTAAAAACGTCAGCAGTTCAACTTTCTTCAGCTTCGTCGACATGACGCAGGACTTCAATGTTTCACTGGCGAAAAGAAACGAGATATATTTCGTTCTCAGAGCATTTTATCCTGGAAAATAGATATCGGAAACCCATTTGGTATTCGTGATCCCGTGCATAATCAAAAAACGATCTTCTGTCGGACGTCAAAAATATGACATCGGCGTTTTCTAAACGATGAGAGAGACGCAGCCTCTGGTTTCTGAATGGTGGTGGAAAGATTTTTGGGTGGCACTTTTATGGAGAGTGTTTATCAAGAGAATCTTGCAGCGGAAATCATAAAAATGTAGTGGTTTTAAATGTAAATTGTAAGTGCTTCATTTTTTGTATACGTTGCTGTACCTGAATCAGAACCGATAAAGAAATTTTCATTGAGTACTCAGAATGCCTAAATCTGAATCAAGAGATTTGCACAACATAAAAACCAGACGATATTTGTGACCTGACCGAGATACGTGATATTGATACACGCGAACTAGTGAAAATAGCGAAAAAATACTTTTGCCATCTTCTTGACAATTGTCAAAAATATTACTTATCAATTATTGATTAAAAATGTGCAGTTAATTGAAATATCCTAGTTGTTATTATTTCCGAAATATCGAGAAATGACGACATATAGGTAACGCGGTAAGGGACGCGCAATAAACCTCATTAATCAATATGAAATTTTTCAATTCATGCATTTATTGCTAAGAATTTAAGTAGCAAATTAAAATAAATTAGATGTGTCTTATGAATTCCGCTTGATTTAGCCTTGTGAGAAATGAACGGTTGGTTTTGTGGTCGAGTAGTACTGAGTTCAATTAGTGCTAATCTTTTTCTCTTTGTTTAGAAATAAATTCTTTGTTCTTTAAAAATAAAACCAGCAAATCCTAAATCCTAGCTGCTCTAAAATCAACATAGCGGCAGTAAAGTAACCTTCATGAGTCCTCCTTCCATTATCTCGGATAAATTGTGGCGTAAAGTTAAGAGAAAAACTTTCAGTGAGGCTGTGTTTATACACTATAGCGCAGAATATTCCTAAATTAAATAATTGCTTTAAGAGGATAAATAGAAACAAATTTGCTCTTATAACGAGGATTGGATAAAAAAACAGTAGTTTATTCTGTCTAGCACTTTTTCGCTCAACGTCCAAAATATCTTGGAGTTTCCTGTGTATTTACTTATATAGATCTTAGAGATGTGTAATGTTACAGCTATTCTTGTTCATCAAGTCAAAATGTTCGGAGCCTCTATAGCGTGGACTGCTACTTCCGATCGCATACTAAGATACTAGTGATACTAAAATCCAAATTTAAAAGTTGATTTAATTGTGCACAGTTCAACGACTTCAACTGCCCAACCCAAGTCTGTCTGACATCAGCATTATTGCCTTCAGACGAGTTTTTTCCAAGGGTCTAATAAAGGGCTCGACATTCTTTGGGGAATTTGAGCGTAAGAGGCTACTTCAAAAGCCAAAGAAAATAAATACTTTTTTGCCCTCGACCGACAAAAAAGTTCCCTCCAGCCTCGCAATTCTTCCTCTAAACTTCACTACGAGTCAAATTTGTAGTTTATGTAGCAACTTCAGGCCATGAGTGCCGAAATATGAGTTAATTTTTCAACAACTTTACGGAAGTTAAGAAGGCTTTAATTTAAGTCGGCGTTTCATTCGAGCCCACGGGACAATCTGAAATCTCATGAAATCGACGGCAAGCCTTAATGACGAAAATAAAGAAGGAGTTAGAAGGTAAATGCCTACTTATTTAGCCTCCGTAATTAGAATTTTGCTAAAAAATATTTACTAGTGTGAGCAGGCATTCCTCCGCTCAACTCTCGTGATCAGAAATGCAAATTTGAACTAAAACATCAACAGAAGACAAAGGAGACGAGTTTTACTTACCAATTTAGATGAATACGTTGAAGTGGAATGAAGTAGGAATAATGTCAGCCGGCACAACTATTTCCATAAACAAACTTCTGTCAAATAAACAAAGTTTAATTATTTGCACAGAATTTGCTGAAATAGAAATGAAAACAGGTATATAAGTGAGTTGAACAACATTTATAATTTCAGCACGTGGATGCAAAACGCTAAAACGGAATACACGTTATTTATTACTTCACTTTAAAACTAATTACTGTTCGAGATACCAAAACAAGTAATAATTATTTGAACAACCTTTACACACTTTGATACTCTGCTCAATTAAATGTTTTGTTTTGACAGCATTGTAAATAAAATCAGGTTTTCGTCACAATGTTAAAGAAAACTACAATAAATTTGAGTTTGAACTCTAAAAAGAACTTAGAGTGCATGGAAGAAATTCTCAGATCACGTGGGTAAATAACTGTAATTATAATCTCCGATTGATATTGAACCTAATTTATTATTAATTGAGAAACGGGAGCTTTGCTAGTAGTTGAAATGATTCTTCAGGAGCTAATTTTGTGGTATTTCGAACATAAAACAAATTAGGAATATATTCATCTAATTAGACATAAAATGAGGGGATTGTGACGAGAAAAAACTGCCGCCGAGGTGGGTCGACTTCATTATACGTCCTCCATGTTGATATTAAAGCCTTGATGAATTTCATAAATAGAACAGAGCGGGCGTCACTGCCGCCATTTTTTGACCCGTGAGCTCAAGTTAAATGGCCGAGATAAACCTGCCCAAATGAGCCCCGGGACGCAAAAAAATCACAGGTTTAATGGCTAAAAATTTCAGAAATAATTAGAACTTCATCATGCGCTGCCGTCCACGCCAGTTCAGAGCTTAACTCACGCACGCAGTTTGTATTAACCTAAAAAAGTATAACTCAGTACTCGCTGCAGTGAGTGACAGATCGAGCGCGCAATTTCTCGTCGACGAAAACGTGAAGTCACGGACGGACAGACAGACGGACAGACGGATATGGCGAGCACAATAGTGCATTTTTTCCATTAATGAGAAAATGCGCTAAAAATCATAAGTGTTCTCCGTGTTCTGAGAACACGTGTTCTCAGTGTTCTATGAATACGTGTTCAGAGTTACAAGAAAATCATGCGTTTTCTTTGTAAAGTCAGAGTATACCTCTTAGAATGAAGGAATTTTATTGAGTATATTTCCACCATGTATGAGCGGAAATACAAAAAAATATAATTTTCATGTGAGTCTGAATAATCTGCTGTTGGGCTAACACTCTTAACGCTGCCGATTTCATGCTATGAACTTCGTGCTTAAATTTTGGCGAGCAGAGCTCGGTTCTCCCAAGTTCCAAATTTATAAGCTCCAGATGGTTAAAAAAAATAATGAATATTAATCCTAATGATATGAATATTGGCATGATAATCCTTTCGTATATTATCATGCCAAATCACTTCCAGCAATTTTTTCGAGCACACTATCATGCCAAACGTCCTCAACAATCATTTTTTGCCACACTATCATGCTAAAACAATAACAATAATCGTTTTTGCTTATACTAGCATGCCAAAATTGCCCAACTAATACATTTTTTGCACACTATCATGCCACACGTGCGCATTAATAATTTTTCCGCACACCATCATACCACATATGCCCAATACTAATTTTTGTGCACACTATCATGACACACATGCCCAATAATCTTTTCTGCGCACATTATCATGCCACACATGCCCAATAATCATATCTGCGCACACTATCATGCCACACATGCCCAATAATCATTTCTACACACACTATCATGCCACACATGCCCAATATCTGTCCATGTCCTCGCGTGCCTCAACTCGTAATGTTTACTGGCCCGAGGCTCATGAAGAGGCCGACGTTCCCGGCGTCGTTGGGAAAATGTCCGCTCAGTCTTTGCCCGACCGGCGGCGGCCTGCCTGACGTCATGAAATATTCTCGAGGAGACGCTCCTGCTTCTTGGATATTCTGCTCTGTCATTCCAGTCAATTTTTATGTTCTCTTGCGAAATGAGATTCATGGAATTTTCGATCCAAGACACTTTTGATGATCTCCACGAAAGCTCATTTTGCTCAGTATTTAGTAACTTGTAATAAAGTTATAAAAAATTTCAAGTAGGCACATGAGGAAAACAAACTTACAATTACAAACTTATATAAAATAAAACTTATGGTATCCCAATTACACCAGTGTCACTTTATTTCATATAATTTTGACTGCAACTAGACCTTAAACATGCAGAATATCGTGTAAAAAATCTGAATGGTAACCCATGCTGATGAAATTTTTAGGAAAATTTTACAGATTTACCCCCAGTCAGAATTACAAACAAATGAACTTCGTTATCCGAAACCACTTAAATTTGCACTGAATATACTGGATAGGTTCAATTCGATATTAACGTTGTGTATACATCTTACGAAGTTTATTGAATCTTTACATAACAATGGAAATAATTTCTTTGATTGCAAGTATATAGGAATATATTCTTATCCTCTCCACTTCCGTCTCCATTCATTTCTAATCAGTGGTAGTTGATCGTATAATTGTGGCCGTATTGCGACACGTATCGTGTCCGCGCTTCCGTTCGTCTAGTTGCCGAGCTGGGCCTATACCTTCAAAAAAAGTTAAGAGATCGTAAGTTCATCAGCCAATCATTGACGGCCTTTCGAGCAAAATCCACCAATCATAGACAAGAAGATAGAGCGTAAGTACTTACGTTCACTTAATCATAGACAAGAAAATAGAGCGTAAGTACTTACGTTAAGTACTTACGTTCACTTAATCATAGACAAGAAAATAGAGCGTGAGTACTTACGTTCACTTAGCCGGTTTTGAAAGTATGGCCCCTGGAGCCGTGCTGGCGAGAGAAAGATTTTAAAAGGCAATACTCGGGCCAATACTCCATCGTGTGGCAATCATACTGCCGCTTTGATCTTATTGTCGTTCCTAGTTACTCGTTATAATGGGAATTCAGCTTTTGATATACAACAAATCAATGATCTTTATTAAAGAAATATTTCATTAATGACGGAAACATTTGTTAACACACAGGTGACAGGGGACATCACTTATTTAGAACCAATGTAATTGGATTCCTTACTACCTGTAGGGGAATCAATTTACCTGCAGTTTTCATTGAATATACGACAATTTCGTTTTTTTATTTTTATTTTTTGCTGTTTAATATTGTTAAGCTTCAGGTTGATTGGGGATTTACGACATCAAATAATCTTATCGCTTTTAGGGAAGTAATTATTGATTGAACATTATTTTTAATTTAATTTTCAATTGAACTTATTGAATATTATCGATTTTCTGATAAAATACAAACACAATAGATACATCAAAAGTCCTCATGCTACTCAAAGATCTAATAAATTATTTATTAAATACAATAAGAAAGCTTATATGCTCACCCTAATAAGCTGCATGTTTCGGTTCCTGTCATGGTTCAATAAGTGAGTTTACCTCTCTGATTGAGTCATTAAACATTAGAAAGAGATGCAATTATTTAATTAAATGATGTAAGGTGGTAATTTCAGGTTTAGTTGTTGTTTTCTGAGCAGTTTTTTAGAGGTCGTAATGTATAGAGTTTTGAAGGAACTATTGTATATTAACATTTTAATCGTACGCGCAAACCGACCACATCTTTTCGACGTTGCGCTTTCTAATATTAATTACAATTTCCAAAGTTCACCTCTATATTATAATAAATTTATTGCAACGAACTGATACAACAAGAACGAAGAACAAGGAGATGCAATTAACTGCGATAAAAATCAGGATACCTGGCACTATTTAACTACTTGTTTTGCAAAGTCGTCGTTTCGTCGTTTCCTAGTAGTTGTTACGAGGCGATTATGAACTTAGATTCCTAAGTTAAGTGCTCAAAGTTGCTGCTTCCTGACGAAGTAACGACAGCTACGAGACACTCGGGCATTCTTGCCTGTCCGCACAGCGCAGTCATTTGCATGGGAAATAAATAGACGATCTGCTGCGCTCTCTATCAAGATATTTACTGCAGAGCGGCGTTTGTATAGCTCTGCATTGTAGGATTTGTAAGAGTCTGGTTAGAGACTACATAACACGCGTACTATGTTGATTTGATGTTTTATTCAATTTTAAAGTAGTTTTGAAGGCTACTAAATGACCTATCTCTCACAAGTTACTTATTTCTTCGTTCCATATAGCAAATATTTAGTGGAGGCAAACTATATATATTCACAATGAAATTTTTTTGTGAATTGTCAATACCTTTTACTTCTTACATTCAATTCCTCGCTTGGCTTCATGCCAAGATGCTGGCGCTATATTGTTCGAGTCACGATCGTCTCCAGACGAGTAATTGCGAAGATAAGCTATACTCCAGCTTAGAACAAACTCAACATTTGCGGATAATAATATTGCATTTGCGGGTCTATTGCATTATCAAAATTTGCGGGTCTATTGCAATCATTTGGATTTCCGCAATGAAACTATCTGAATTTGCATTGGAAATGAACAAAGAAAAGTGTATATACCCAGTTAAAATTTAAGGCCGTGGCGCCGTTGTTTATCGGCGTGGAGGGCGATTATGAGCGCGCAACGGCAGATTGGCCGCTTCTCCCAAACCTCGGCGATATTGCGCTCGTCGGCGGAGATGTGTATAAGAGACAGAGTATCACCGGGTTGGGACATGTATACAGATGAGAAAAATTTTTATAAGATTTGGCGCAATATAAATGATGGTAAGCTAAGCTTAGCAGATTTCCTAAAAATTCAGGGCTATTGCCAGTAAAAATATTTTTTATACTATGAAGAAGTCTTTTAAAAGCAGTAAAGAATTTGAAGAAGTTCAATTTGAAAACATAGAGATAAAAATGAAGCCCAAAAGCAAGCATTAACTTGGTTAGAGGTTCTATGCTGTACGAACTATAATTCGAAAGAACTTTATCAGGATTACAAAGGCGAATTTCATTATGTATACCGAGGTTAGTAAGTTNAGGGAGAGGGACAGGGAGAGGGACAGGGAGAGTGGGAGGGAGAGGGACAGGGAGAGGGACAGAGAGAGGGAGATGGACAGGGAGAGGGACAGGGAAAGGGACAGGGAGAGGGGCAGGGAGAGGGACAGGGAGAGGGACAGGGAGAGGGACAGGGAGAAGGAAAGGGAGAGGGACAGGGAGAAGGACAGGGAGAGGGACAGGGAGAGAGGCAGGGAGAGGGACAGGGAGAGGGACAGAGAGAGGGAGAGGGACAGGGAGAGGGACAGGGAGAGGGACAGGGAGAGGGACAGGGAGAGGGACAGGGAGAGGGACAGGGAGAGGGACAGGGAGAGGGACAGGGAGAGGGACAGGGAGAATGACAGTTAGATCGGCAGGGAAAGGGACAAAGTGAGAGATATCAAGGGGAAGGTTGGGGCTAGGGAGAGATGGAGGTGCAAGGTGCGGAGACACGAAATATGCCAATAACTTCTGGCACAAAGAAGCTTTGGGAAGTTTTTCCTGCCACAGTTACACTGAGGGCTAAGAGAGCTCATATGACACCAAGAATAGCGTTACTCTCGGTCCAGGTGCTTCTTTGTGGAGTGTCGCCAGGATTCCAAGAAATAAGACAAGCTTTACGTAGAGATTCTCACGCACGGCTGCTTACTTCAAGTGGATCTTGGCGCGAGCTTTGACAGGTAAACAGGTTTAGGTTTGCTCCTTACGATGAGGCTGTGGGTTCACTTCCTACGCGGGGCTTAGGGTCCACTTCCTACGCAGGGCTGAGGGTTCACTTCCTACGTGGGGTTGAGGGTTCACTTCCTACGCGGAGGCTGAGGGTTCACTTCCTACGCAGGGCTGAGGGTTCACTTCCTACGTGGGGTTGAGGGTTCACTCCCTACGCGGAGGCTGAGGGTTCACTTCCTACGCGGAGGCTGAAGGTTCACTTCCTACGCGGGGCTGAGGGTTCACTTCCTACGCGGGGCTGAGGGTTCACATCCTACGCGGGGCTGAGGGTTCACTTCCTACGCGGGCTGAGGGTTCACTTCCTACGCGGGGCTGAGGGTTCACTTCCTACGCGGGGCTAAGGGCTCACTCCCTCAGACTAATATTTTGAAAATTTCATATTTTTTGGCTAGAACCTTGAATTTTTCTTGGTTAAAATTAATAAGTTTGGAAGATCTCTACACTTTTCAACGACTCTCTCAAAAATGTCTTCGCTGCCAGTAAAGATGAACGGGATTTTTGTAATGTGGCGGCTTAAATATGAGGCAACGGTCTTGCTTATGTATTGTGAAGTTTTAATATAATAACCATGAAAAGCTTACCATTTAATTTTTCAATTAGCTTAATTTGAAATGTGAAAAATCTAACTATTAATGTTATTCAAGTAATATCGGAAGCAAATTTATTTAAACTCTTTTCTTACAAGACACTTCTTTTAATATCGTTCAGTAATGAGCAATTTTTGTACTGTGGAACTCCAGTGGCCGTAGAAACATCGCATTCCATTGTCTTCAATACAAATAAATTTCTAAACAAATGTCGAAAGTTCGAAACTTCTTAAAAGTTTTCAACTAATTCCAAAATTTCCCCCTCGCTAATGCACGAGGTTATTAAAATTTCATTATATCTTTACAGATCATAAATAACTCGTTGATGTAGGAAGCGCTCTGCCTCTCCATCAGCTTCCATGGATTATACGTCGAATTAAATCCCGACGCTCGTGCGAACAAAGCTTTGCAGCGCTCAGTTTTGTTCCCGTTTTGCTGTTTTTTCGACGGTGCACCGAAAACTTCTGTCTATCCATTAGCCTAGGGATAGCCAAGGCTCTTACAGGACTAGAGGATCTAGAATTTTTTATCCAACAAAAGTTTAGACCTTGAGTTAAGCTCATCAGACCCCAGAATATTTTGTGATACGTTATTAATCTTCATTCTCGTGACATCGATTTACAGTGCGCACGCTTTTATTTTATTTAAAATATATTATGCTTATATCATCTTCTGCATTATTCCATTAGTCATGGGGAAAATATTTATGCTTTATTATATACCGACTTCAAAATTGATCAAAACTAACTTGTACTCTATGCATGCATGGATGTGAAGGGACTTAGGCATTTTTTCCTTCTAATTAATTTCACTCTATACTGCCACCTATATCGCTCATACAAAATTTTTTGGCGCAGTTAGGGTCTAAATATATTGTAAGAACTCGAATGATATACATTGATATTATTACCCTTCCATTATTATAGTCATAGTACGTATTGATTATAATCCTTTTTAGCAGTGTAGTGTCAGGGATTGCAATAGCATTCGTGGAATGTGTCATTTTAATCGTCATTCGCCACCGATATGACTTCGCAAATTAATGTTCACTCATTTGCCATTGTCGCGCTCCAATATATAGACAAGCGTTTAGCTAGACACATATTGTTTATATTTGTATATTCATGTATTTAACGTTTTTATTATTACTGCAGTTTTAATTTATCATTTTTTTCATCCTTTATTAACGATCATTGGTCAAATGTCTATTGTCACTTAAAGCTTTTTTAAATATTTATCGAATTACCCCAATAATATTAGTAAATGAATTATTTATTGACTAGTTATTATGGGAATCTTTAAAATAAATTTGTATATATAACATACTCAAGTTATAATACCCTCTCTCTCTCTATTTTTTTTAATATCATTAAATTCTACCATTCTATCTAATTCTGTAATTAAACTCTTTTTCTAATTAATCTAATAAATCTGCCTAAAACTACAGTTTATGTATTCCATATTTAATTCATATTCCGAGCTTTTTACAGACTATTCACTCAAACGGCAGTCTGTAATTTTTTTCACCGTCGAGTGAGCGCTGCGTGCTTGACACTGCAAATATTTTCGCGGGCAAATGAACTGCCAGAGCAGCGACAGCTCCCGGACACTTACATTCCCTGGCATAACTGATGTCACTCCGCACCTTGCAGCTTATTATTTAATTTCCAGTGAGATTATCATCAGTGAGAATCTGGGGAAATGAAAATTGCAAACAACACTTAGAATGAACCGCGTTGAAAGTGTTTTATCACTTTTTATAGTGTCTGAGAAGTAGACTGTATTCGAGCAGTATGCTGTATCTGAGCAGTACACTGTATTTGAGCAGTAGACTGAATTTGAATAATACACTATACGGGGTGATTATCAGAGCAGTAGACTGTATTTGAGCAGTACACCGTACGGAATCGTCTATTTGAGTAGTGTACTATATTTGAGCAGCACACAGTTCTATACTGAGCAGTATTGTGCGAAGTGAGCTCCTAACACATCCGTGTGGCCAACACAACAAAGTCCACGGGCCAGCACGCGCTTGTTGGCTTTGCCTTGGCACTTTTACTGACCGTAAAGAGTTTACGATTGCATTTGCATTGCCAGATAAGCTGCTTTTTCTCAAGAGCTACAGTTAGTCGAACTTTACTGCTTCATTCGAGCAATATTGTCATTGTTGTCCTGTCCCGTTGGAGCATGCGTATTTTTGAAGCAACGTCAAGGATTAGCATACGTGAATACGTATTTTTGTTGCTCCGTCAAGTATTAGTGTAATGTGCCTTTTTTATTTTTGATGCCCCCCTTAGGTATAGTGTAGAAGCATGTGTATTTTAGAAGCGCCATTAGGACATAGTGTGGGTGTGTTTTTATATTAATTTAGTGTCGTAAAATCTCCCTCCAATACTCCTGCCAAAATATACGCTATCCTGCCAAATCCGGCGCACCAACGTTATTTATACCCATCATTCATACTTACCTTGTACCTAGATACTGATAATCCTGCAATTATTTACACTCATTCTACTGCATTATTTACAAAAACTACAGCAACATCAAGCGAATATACGAGGACATATTAAACCTGGACCAAATTTACAAATGGCTGTGTGGTGTCGTATTGAAAACGATGTTGATATATGAATCAAATCATCTTTCCTCATTTTTCATCTTAAGTCACTCATTTTTCTCGCAATATATCTTCCACGCATTTTATTATCGAGTGTGACGATAATGAAAACAGTTTTCTATTATTTTTCTAAGTAGGCTCGGAAATTTCTTGCGTCTGTAAAGAATGGATGATCGCATATATCTCACGGCTGTACCTAAATATCCTACACGTCTGTTTTATTTACATATTTCACACCTCTTCAGTAATGTCATCAACATCTTTACCTTAATTTCTTCCATTTCTGCACCCCGATATTTTTACGTCTCTATCTAAATTTCTTTCACATCTAATTCATATATATTCTTGATACCTCAGTATCCGCCACATATCTACCTTAATAAAATCCTTCAAATCGTATCTTTGACATCCTTCACATCTTTACCTTAATATCTTTCTCGTCTTCTCATTAATATCAGTCAAATCATCACCTTCGCATCCTTCTCATTGGTACATAAATACCCTTTACATCTTTCCTTAATATCCGTCAAATCTTCGCCGTAACATCCATGACATCCTTAACATCATTTACTTAACATCGATATATTAATATCATCCCATCTGCACCTCTTTAACATCAGCAGTTTTCAGCACCTAACTTTTTTCACACCTGTACCCAATAATGCCAAACAAAGTAGACTGCGAAAGAAGATATAAACTACAGAGCCGCAGGGGCAGCGTTAGTTCTGCCGTGGAGCAGTTCTCAAATAAGGGAGTTAGTGTTCAAGCATTTGCAATGTTTATGGTCAAGACCTGTAAATATATTGAGTCATTAAACGGACCGGAATACAGGTTGGTGCTGTAAGCCGTCCATTGCACTGCCGTTAACCCAGAAACCTGGAATTTATTTTGTTCAATTTTTCAAGCGATAAAATGTGCATTTTAAGTAGTTTGTGAGTACGGAGGTGGAGCAGTTGGGAGTAATAGAAATGAACCTTTGTCATAGCCCTGTTTAAGCTCAGATGGTCCTTTATCTGATTCACACTTTTTAATAGGCTTTAATTTGACTGACACGTTCTTTAATGAAAAGTAACGGAATAAGTTAAAAATTTAATGTAGAACGATTTAAATTGCTCTTCTCCGCGTTCCGTGTGAATTTAATTTTAGTTAAAATCTTCGATGTGTACAAAAACTAACATTAAATCTAAGATAAATTCAGATGTGCAATTAATATCAAATTAAAATAACTGATCATTTCTAAAATCGTCACCGTTATGTATACTGTATAATGAGCTCGTCTGTAGTGTCCTTATCTTCGGTTGAATTTAATAAAGGTCAAAAGAAGGAAGCATAAAATTCCAAACTTGAAAAACGACGATCTCAGCATGCAAATTTCTCGAATATAAATCACGCCATTTTACTTTCAAATATTAAATACAACCAAGAAATGAAGTATTTTAACAACAATAATTTCTATGCCCAATCCGTGTCAGGGATCGACGTGATCTATGGGGCCCTGAGATCAGAGCAGCAGGCAATCGGATTGTGCTAGTAAATCGCAAATACCATTACCGATGCTTGGCTAGTTGCCCGACACAATTTGTTGCACTGCGAGAAATCGAGCAAAGGATGTTTGGTGTACTGGTGTAGCTAACATTAATGAGGTAAGTTCTACCTCGTAAATGGCGGGTAAATCAATTATTTGTATAATTTTCAACTCAAAGGCTATGCACCTATATAGTTTTCTTAACAATTTCTAATCACTTTGATCTCCAAAACAATATCTCGCTCTGCAAAAATACGTTAAGCAAGATGACGCTGGAGTCAAGATTGATTTTTGAGGCATTGTAAATTAGGATTTGAATTTTATCATGAGCCTGAAGATGTGCAGGGAGCTGTTTAATGTTTGCCCATGCACGTGATACGTTGCTCATGCTGTTCTCCTTGCACCCTTACAAATTAGCTATAACTAAAATACTTTCGAATGAACTTTTTGGTGGTTGGATGATTATAAAAATATAACTCAGTTCTCACTGCAGTGAGTGACAGAGAGCGCAATTTCTCGTCGACGAAAACATGAAGTCTTGGACGGACAGACGGACATGGCGAGCAGCACAATAGAGCATTTTTTTCATAAATGAGAAAATGCGCTAAAAATAGAATGCCATTTTAAAAATTTGCTTGTAACTTTCTAAACGAAGCCTCATGCATGTGCATGTGAAGGAGACCTCACGAACTAAATTCGTGAAGAGTAAAATGGCCTGTGGAAATGTTTTGCGAGACATGAAGGGTACAATAATTCATGTACAGTATATTCCTGGCTTCGAACGCGAAAAGCCGTCTTATCTCAAGGAAATTAAATTTTAATATTTTTCACGATAAACGAACTGTTTTCCAGGCTATCTTTCCTCCCGAGACTGACCAGTTTTGCTCACATAACATCAGGACAGAGGGCTGGGATTCAAACTTTTTTTGTTCATCCTCTTCGTAAAATGTTATCGTTAGTGTACGGTTGGGGCGATCATGGTTTTCTGTGTAAAAAGTTCTGGTATTAAATGAACTTCACATCACGAGGGCTAAGGTATTTTCGATCAAGACGAATTTAAATGGGGTTAAGTTAAAGGATATTTATTTTTAATTAAGCATTAGGTTTTAATTTTCAATTAAGGATATTAAGTTTTAATTAAGGATAATTTAATCATCAGGATTGAAATATGTTTATTAGTTAATTTAGTTTCTTAGGATAGGATTGAGCATTATTGTGTAGATAATATATTAGGCAGAGGTCATCAAAATAGGGATGAAATTATTTAAATTACATTGAATTAAATATGCATTTCATGTTCATATCTATAAATTGAAACCATTTAAGCAATGTAAGATCAGAGACGAGTACATAAATAAGTTGTTTATGTTTTGAATAATGATCTTGGATATTTTATTGGAATGATCTGATATGATATAATGAAGATCCGATACAACGAACCAGTATCCCAATTATTGAGGCTTTTATTATAACATAACAAGAAACATAAACATATATCCTGAAGAGGCAGATTAAACCAGGCTAGGGCGCTCTGTTTTGCTCGTTGAATCAGTAGAGGAGCTGGCATACACCTAAAGAAATTAATGAGATGTCCAAATAGCGATGCATTTTTTCATCACTTACTGACCCATTTTGGCCTGCAAGATGGCGTATCATGTGTCACATCTTGACAACATTACCCATTCATTTTTCAGAGTGGGCATTTAAGGTTTATATAGAACTGCGTTAAATGGTGTCTGGAGATTTCAGCGTAATGGATTGCGTACGCACGTCTGGCATAATTGCTAATTATTGTTATGGTACCATGTCAAGCATCAACGTTGATGGTTGTCGACGGCATCAACGTTAGTGGTTGTTATCGTACGCACGTCTACCATCAACGTTAATAGTTGTTATCGAACTTCGTCAGGCATCAACGTTAATTGGTTGCTATCGTACGTATGTCTGGCATCAACGTTAGTGCTTGGTTGTTATCGTAGGCACGTCTATCATCAACGTTAGTGGTTGTTATCGTACTTCGTCAGACATCAACTTTAATTGGTTGCTATCGTACGTACGTCTGACATCAACGTAATGGTGGTTATCGTACAGCGTCAGGCATCAACGTTAATGGTTGCTATTCTTACGTATGGCAGGTGACAATGTTGATACCATTCGTCCCTGGTAGCAACGTTAATTGCTGTTATCGTACTCACGTCTGGCATCAACGTTAATGGTTGTTATCGCACTACATCAGGCAGCAATGTTATAGTTGTTATCGCACGTAAGTTTGGCATCAACGTTAATGGTTGTTATCAAACGTACGTTTGGCATCAACGTTAATGGTTGTTATAACACGAACGGCCGACATCGACGTTAATGATTTTAATTGAACGTACGTCTGGCATCACAGTTAAAGGTTGTCATATATTATATTCGTTCGTCAATGTTCTCACTTATGGATATACTTTGCTGCCGACCTTGCCGCCGCTGAAACGACAAGCGAAAAACGAAAAACAAACGTTTTAATTGAAGTTCTTAGGAAACAAATTATGTGAACTGTTTTGTTCTATTAACTTTACTTTTTGTTGGAATTATTTTTTGAATCATTTATTTTTTGAACCAAGATAACGAAGTGGCCTTTATAATGTGGCCTTTATAATGTTATTCTATTGCACTTTATCTGCTTTAACTTTATCGGGGAACAATAAATGCGGATCATAGGAAGCGGCCCGAACATCAAGCAGGAACCCAGCTTTCGTCGCATCAACTTGAGTGCAAGTTGAAGCCATTTTTTAGTGCCTAAGTTGCTCTGTGTTCTCGAAACTCTCAAAGTTTGCCAATTTATTAGGCAGGAAGCCAGCGCTTTCATGGGAGAAGAGTGAGCAAGTTTGTCAAGTGAGTGTTCCTAATGAAGCTCTTCGACGAGAACTCGTCCAAATTTGGGAAATGACACTCAATTCCACTAATGAAAATAATTTCTCTTCTATTTATTGAGAAGAGTATTGGAGAAAAGCTATGCGAAGAACGAATGTAATTGCATATGCAAGAAATATGGTAATCAATTTACAATTTCTTTTTCTGTCTCTTTTAAAATATTTACTATCTACAGAATTCAGTTGAGTAGTGAACATTACTAAAACCTCACGGCAGAAAATTGTGTTCGGCGTAACGGGGAATAATCAGCGAGATGTGAAGTAAATTTTGAACAAGAATATCTTAATCAACGTACATTCAGCGAGTCATTGTCACGAGGAATAATATAGCCAGATACAGTGTCGCGGCAACGCAAGCTTTTACACAACGGTATATCAATACATAGTTAGATGTTCTGGATAACTCGCATCAACCTCAACATCTGTGAAGATACTAGAGAAAAAATAGTTTACACTTCTTAACTTTAAGAATAATTAATCGATTTTTTTTTGTTTTGGCATGGTCTAGAGAAACCGACGTCTCGTTGCGAATCTGACTGCATTCTAGATTTGGTCACTGCTAGATCACCACAAATTTTATGCAAACGCCAAACTAATGCAAAACTGCCGAGGCTACCATTAAACATCATCAATGCAAACAACAACTATCGCAACGTTACAAGAAATTACGCAAACAAATAATATGATTTACTGTCACTTCCTCGATACTATACGAATAAATCAAAACCCAGAAAGACTCCGAAACTCCTAGTCTTTCCACCACCCCATTCATTAAATGTTTACTTTTTGAATAATTTCAATCCTGAAAAAAAGCGCGGACAAAATTCAAGGTTGAAATATGTCTAAAAATTAGGAAATTTTTGTGAAATTGTGGCTTTCCTAAATGTATTCCTTCCCTGGAATTAAAATGGAACGTCGAATCTAAAACGAAATTGCCCAACTCGAAAACGCTACGAGAGGATCGTTTGATTTTTTTTATGCTTGTAAGTACTTATCTTACAAATAAATATTTATTTCGGGTTCTTTAAGACGCATTGCAACTTTGGTGGTGAAGACTTGTATCATTTCCTCCTCACTACACGGAAGTTCAAATTGCCAATTTATGTAAACGGTCATTACGGGAAGGAAATCAAATTTTTACCGTTAATAATCATCCGTGTTCAACTCCACTTGGAAATTTTATCTCACCGGGTGGCAATCTACGAGTATGATTGAGCCATATAACGGGTTGCAATCTATGATTGAAACCATTACTCAGGAGCTGCTTCCATAACTATAGTTGCCCAGCGCAAGTGTTCCATTCAGAACGTGAATAATTAATTACCCAGTCATCCAGCCAGTGATAGGAGACCACTGGCCAAGGCGTTTAAAACAGAAGATGCTTTTTATCGAAAGAGTTCAGATAAAATGCATAGATGTACGTCGAAAGTTTTTCATTGAATAATTATTTAGCTTATACGCTAAATTTCAATTCAAAGTCGAGTGCACACTGCAGATTACTAATATACAGTAAATTGTCATCAAAGAGCCTGACATGGATAATTTATTACTGAATAAAGCATATATGTATCGGCGGCTAAGTCGGCCCTGCCCTCAAAACCCATGGCGCCGCAGCCATGCCTCCCTGACAGCCTGGGCCTATACTTTCAACAAAAGTTAAGAGATCGTAAGTTCATCAGCCAATCATTGACGGCCTTTCAGGCAAAATCCACCAATCATAGGTAAGAAATTAGAGCGTAAGTACTTACGTTCACTTAGCCAGTTTGAAAGTATGACCCCTGCTCATCATCGTCTCCGTAACACTGATCCGATACCAACGAGCCTACACTATCTGATCCGGTCAAATTCTGTATACATTTCAGCACTAATTTTCACAGTGCTTAGTATCTTTAATATGCGTTTCAGACGTAGCAGTCCCAGTCTCCAATGAATCTCCGCATCTGAAAATACATAGCTGCAAAATGGACAAGTTGTGCATTTTGAGGCGATTTAACGCTTTGCATCCACACACCGGACGCGCAGAAATTTATTGATCTGGTCATAATTCATGAATGTTAAGGTTCTCAATTACAGCCAGCAAAATGAGCTACTACTGCAGTTGATGTCAATAATCTAAAAAAACGTCGAAATAATATTCAGCAACCTCGATGACATAGCTACCTCTCACTCTATCGATACATTTAAAAATTACCCAATCACCTCTAAGGGTAAAATAATTATGTATGTTGCGACTTGTGTTATCAGTAAAAAATATTTTTCTTAATGTTCGTCATTCACAATTTGGTTTTCCTGAAAATTAACGAAAATGTAATTCATACGGCATGCATATGCTTATAAATCTAATAAGCATAGCAGGCAGATGTAAACGTGCGAACGACACTGGCCTGGCACAGCGGATGTTAGTTGGCAGCTGATGATTGATTATTTGTAGCAAGCGTAAACAATCTGCATGTCTGATCATGGCTCGCCGCACAGAAATTTAAACTTCACACGAAGGACAAAATTATTTATGACCATGAATTATGCCTGTATTTTACCCAGCAAGCACTCCAGTAATACGCCCTCGATCGCCTGTCATGACTAATTGTAAGCGCTGTCGAACATCAAAGAACTTTTTCCAAGGACGTGTCCTAATGTTGCTTTTTAAAGGTGACGGGGTGACGCAAAAAATCCACGGGGAAAGCACACAATAAACTCGATTTACTAATCGCTGCAATTCTGTTGAGTTTTGTTCTCTGGCGTTGATGCGCAAAGAATCCTCGCACGTTGCGTACGTCATTAATTTCTTTGATAGCAGCGACCGGGCAATCGTCTAATGGCCCTGGACTTTGCGTGCCGCTGGTTATGGAGCTCGATTTGATAACTCGGTTATTTCTGTGTTTGAGGGTTAAGGTGCTTGTACACGGGAACAGTACATGGCGGCCAGTAAAACTTGCAAATACTGACCATCGCTATTTATCGTGCTATTAGGTAACGTATTCCCTTCCTTTCATAATCATCTATATGCATCATTCATTTTTATTGCTTCTGTCAGCTGAGAGCATTAAATAAAATTTCATATTCTAACCTGTAATTTCATCTATTTTGTGATAGAATGGATAGTTTTAGAAAATATTTCCGGATTCTGATCGGCAGAATCCAGTTTTGAACTAGAATCTGTTAGAAAATCATGAAAAAATTGTCTCCGTTGTTATTGAAATTTAGTCAGCTATTTTATTGCATGATATTGTTGCATGCAAATTAATTCAAGATTCTATTCAGAAATAATCCAATTTAGAATCAAGATGGGAGCAAATTCAATGGTTGGAGTGCTTTAATGTTGCAATTCCATTCAAGAGAAAGTAATTCTTGTCCATATGGAGTATGATTACAGTTGTTTACGGTGGGCATGAGTGTACGTTGGTGCTGACGGCGCGTAACTTTCACAGCACATTGGCCGAACGCTGCGGGAAGAGTTTTCGTCCAGGAAATCTACTTTCCCATCCGCCTCACTCAGCTGTGAGCCTTTGAACTTGTGACAGAAATGGCATAGGGAAACATTTTCAATGGCAACATGGGAAATTTCTATGAATTCTTATTTCTTTTAAATTCATATATCTGCAAAGGATAATTCTTAAATTTGAACTGGAGGAAGCTGTAACAGCTGTAATATCCAAAGGAGGAAGCTGTACCCAGTATTCACTCATGTTATTATTAACGATTTTACAGCGCATTTTCAGCAACCGTGAACTTTGAGACGAGTGGGGCATTAAATTTGTTCAGAGGCAGTCAATTGTTCACTAAAAATAATTATTTGTTCGCTAAATTGGTTCACTAAATTGGTTCACTAAAGGGATTACCGGAAAATTCTTGCAATGCCTGCGGTAATAGTGCCAGGCTAGAAGACACTCAGAGAAAAGAGTAGGATTGGACATTTTCCAATAATAAATATTTTTACACAATTAACTTATTTTCATGGCTAAACTGGGTGAGGACTATTTGCTTACGGCTGATCGGTTAAAATTTAAACACTTTCAACCAACTTCTGACTATGACAAAATTATTTTTCTGGGTGCAATTTATGAAAATGAAAGAAAAATGTGCCAGAAACGAACAATTTGTTGTGAAAACAACCAAATTAGCTTCATTGATTCAGCAATTGAGTGAGCAAATCGTTGCAAATATGGTAAGAAAGCTATTTATTTTTTGACTTGTAACAAATGATGGTTTATTTGTTACTGCATCATCGTCCAAGATTATTAATTTTAATACAAGAATTTACTTACATTAATACCCGGCGGCTAAATGTTTACAAGTCTCCTTACAAGTAAATGACTTACTAATTATGAATATCTAGGGAATCATTCGCAACGTATAAATTTTTCATCATTATGGTATCACAAATAATTACAATATACACCCAGAATTAAATTATTCCATTATAATATAAAATATTTCCTGCCAGTGTGGCGGAAATAAGTTGATACCGTTTGTTCCGTGGTAGGACAACTTAAAAGTAATTCTTCTTTCATAACAGCTCCATAAATTTTTCACTAGTTCCTGCTCTATCCAAATATTAACGTGAGTAAATAAATATTTCGTTTGGAGAATTCAAAACCGATTCGAAATACCATATTCAAGCTACAGTCCGCGTCAATACCCAATGGAGAAACCGAAAAGTCACACTAAAATCTGCATTTTTTTGCTTTCGAAAGCTCTGGGATTGATTCATGCACAATACCGGTTATATTTTGACTAAAAACTGTACACTGATACTTTGCTGGGATTCCAACAAAATTATCTCCCTCAAAAGCTTTTTATTACGCGTTTTTCCATCATATGAAATAAACCGCAACGCTAAATTACGGATTTCGGAACACTTCGGTCCGTTTTGAGTGATTTGTATGGTAGAGTGCGCTATTCTCAACTGGAATAATATAAAAACAAAGATGAAATCAGCATCTGATTTTTTCAACATCGAAATACCTAATTGTGTTGGTCTACCTGCCATGAAAAATGTTGCATTCATAAAAATTCGAGAATTGTAAAAATCTGCAGTACGCGTCCTAATAATTATACGATGATATTCCCCATCAACATTGCTTAGGATAATTATTGTGAAATGATAATTAATATTCACTTTCAGATTGACTTACTCCACAAGAAAGATATTGCGTTGATAACATTAGATAATATTGGCCGAGATACAGTGTGTAGACTGAAAAATTGTAGGCGCAAAATGCAATGAATAGAGGCTAAATTGTGAGAATAATGTATCCTTGCACCTCTGGGACCTATGGTTTGTATAAATATATTAGATTATTGTCCAAATTTTCCCGATGATATGACAAATTATATATATAATCAATTGATATCACACAATTAAACTGCAATTGATCTAACCTAAATGTAAAGTATTATACAAAATTTTAATTATTCATCTCGTCACTAAATATTTGTCATTATTACTTTGTAATCTTTAACTTAGCTGCTCACAACTATGAGGTTGCTAATGCATTTCGTATTTTAATGCGCGTTATTAGCAAATATCGATACATTCGTCCAAAGAACTGAAACTAGTATATACATTTCGCATTGTCGTTGACTGATCAGAACACTCATCTACAAACACATGCACTGCATTGTTAAGCTACTGGATCGTATGCTCAAGTTAAGGTTTAAGAGCGCAAAGAAGTAGAAATGCTAACTTTAAGTTGTCCTCGCTGGCAATGCGGAAAACCTTATCCAGTTGCTTACTTCGCCATTACGGGCTGAGCTTTAAAACGGCTTGCGCAGTGAAAATGTTGAAAACTTCGAATTGCTGTCTTTTTCGTCAGAAGTAAAATACACTGTTTAAACTCGTATATACCGTCTTTTTAAAAGTATTGTGTAAGTTTAAAATACTTACTTTCAATGATACAAGAGCACATACTGAGCAGCCAGCGCAACGTAAAATTTCTGTTCTTCAATAAAAATAATACGACTTCTATCTAACACAAGTAGAAATTTCTAATGGCATCTGGAAACACCAGCATTGCTATTGATATTCTTGATGCTAACACATAGTCAATCTTCAAACACGTAAATTAAACTATTGTAACTAATTAAGCTAAATCCAAATAATATAATATTGCAAAGATACAGCGTGAGTTTCCGATTGCGTGTTTCTGAAGTAGACGAAAAGGACGAAAAGGCAAGAAGATCTCTCAGCTGTCGAAAGCAGAATAATTTTCGTTGATCCTGCCAGACCTCTGCTGCTCGTCCGGACGTGAGGCGAGTGGTGAAGAACCAAGTCCTCAGGAAGTGGACAAAAGAAGAAGGAATAATTTCCACAGTTTTGCTTCCTTGCACGAGATTGAGGCTCAGACTAAAAACTGAGCCTTCCGGATGAGGTGACGTAAACTATGATTTATTGAGGCACTTGAAAGAAAGCGTTATGGATTTGACGATTCCTACTGTCTAAATGATGTGAATTTTCTATTTCTTGTTGAAGAATCACTCAAGTTTGATCACTGAATGAAATGAAGATAGTTAGGAGTATCAAATTGTGTCTAATGAAAGACGGCCAGTCATCCTGAATACCGCCAGTATTTTGGCAACTGTTGGAAGAAAATTTTTTGTTGTGCGCTGTGATTTTCATTATTAAATTTACCCGGAAAATCTTATTCTCTTAATGGTGCTATACATAGTTTATAACAAACAGGGAAGGTTTTGAACGCAATCTTTATTCACATAGATTAACTAATAAAGTCTCTAAACAAAATGCATCTAGTCCCCAAAGTCGTAAAAAACTTGAAGTGTGGTAAGACCGTCTGGACAACGCGGTAGTAAATTATTTCTTCTAGATAATCTCCCTCCCTCCTCCTCGTGTCCATTACTATTTTTAATGTTTTGATGAGCAGCTTTAGTTTATCGCTGCAACGCTGCGGCAGCGGCCTCGGCGCGGGACATCGTTTGTTTTGGTCTAAATCTTTGCATTGGCGCTAAGGAGAGTTAAGACACAAGTAAAAAAATGCTTGAAAAATTCTGGTCTACCCGTTAATGAGCTACGAATTAAACATTGAGCAAAAGAGGAGAGATAGAAAAGCTGAGCATTTAAACTGAATTTCACTTCTGCACTAGTGCACGGCGCACAACATTCTGAGCTCATCATAGCAAACATGGGGGCGCAGAAATGACAAAAACATTTCAATCTAAAAATTGAACACTTCGCAGTTATCTGCATTACCACAAGACAATGTTTGTGTGTATATCAAATAAATTCCTAGCGCTGTTCACTTGTTTTGTGAAGTCGATGGCACCAGGAATGTCTACTACCGCTGACATCAAGGAATCTTAGAAACACCGGCCCCTGAGGAGCGTCTCGAATTGACGTCGCAATGACAACAGAATTTCAGAGAACTTTGCTTGGTTCCTTGCCCAGCAGGAAGATTTTAGAAGGTAAAATGATGCAGGGGCCATACTTTCAAAACTTGCTAAGTGAACGTAAGTTCTTACGCTCTATTTTCTTGTCTATGATTGGTGGCTTTTGCTTGAAAGCCCGTCAATGATTGGCTGATGAACTTACGATCTCTTAACTTTTTTTGAGAGTATGGGCCGTCTATGGCTAGACACGGAGCATGCGGGAGCTTGAAACCAGGATACATGTGACCATGAGGCGTTCTACGGGAGAGGTAACGATATTGGTTTAAAGGTTTTTTCGCTTTATATGTAAAAGTTTTGAAGATTATTAACTTTATTGTCGCCGGTGGAATTCTGGCATTGACAAATGGTAAAGAAGTGTAACGCAGGCCTGGAAGCCAAAAATGTTTACGCATTTTTCATCATTGGGAGAATAGGAAATGAAGAATAAATTTTCCTTCAGTGTTTGAAGGTTTTAGGTTTAAAAATTGTGAAGTTTTCGATAAACGATTTTACATTTTCATGTCGAAATTTATGAGAGAAAAGTGTTCTATATAAATGATGAGAATATGAAGAATATACACAATGAAATTTAAATGAATTACATTTTATTGCGTTGGAAAGCCACTGCAGTCGCAATATTAAACAGATTCTTCAAGTAACACATTTTGTGCAAACTTCAGTCACCCGTTATCTGATAACACGGAAGTTTCTGTTTTATAAGATAACGCTTGGCAGTTTATTTCTTTGCTTTATTTAGTTCAGGTGTGCCTTAGGAGTGAAATATTTTTATTACTTTACTTCATGCGCAAAAAAGCCATTTTTCTCATCACAAATTCGATATTAAATACTTTTATCTTGTACGAAAATATTGGTAACCCATTATAGGATTTATCTCAAAAATAAGTACGTACTTATCATGTACCGAAACTATTTTTTCGATGACTTTTAATTAAGCCTTAATTTGGAGACTAATTGTTGGTGAAATTCTACCCCTTATTAGTGACCGACCATGTAGCGACTTGAGACTTGAATACCAATAAAAGTGTTAAATGAAGTAATAGAGTCAAAATTCAACAATTTTTTATGTCGTACAAATTTTTGCGCTCGAAAAAAGGCTTGAAATCTAAATTTCAAGCCTAATGAAAGTGCATCAAGTAGCCTTTGTTCTTTATTAAAGTTTTCTTTCAGAAATCACTCACTGTATTAAAATTGTGGTATATATTGAAATTTGTCTGTAACCCAACCGAAAATTTAATAAAAAATTACTTATTCCAAGAAATATTTGACAGAGACGTCCGCAAATTTGTAAAATTATTAATTTCATTTTATAGACCAATTATTTGCACGAATTCAATGGTTTCATTTACATGTAACCAGGTAAAAAAGATAGGTTGAGAATAGTGGAACGAAAAGCAATTTTGGGTGGCACTAGATTTCGTTTGAAATCCTGAGAAACGTGAGGTGCAAGTTTCAACCTACCCTTCGATATTGTCTAGGCCTTCATATCTTGTATTAAAAGGCGTGCCAAGCAGCATCCAAATCTTTTTTAGACGGGTAAATAATGAATATTTAAGCTCGTCTGATGAAAATCATTGGTCGAATTTTATTCACCAAAAAAATCATTATGCACCATCGAATTATTATGCACCGCCGTAAGTTAATCTTAACCCTCTCGTAGCCGGGCGATGGATAGCAGTTCGGGAAAATCCACAGCAGTGTAAAAAATCCACACTCCCATGTAATATTTTTTACATGACTTTAAAAGGAACAAGCGATTTTTTTACGTGAGTCGTAATTTCTTAACTCGTAGAATGTGCAATCCCGAATTTTCAGTTAATATGCATGAATAATTCGTACTTCGATCGCGAAATTTTTAACGCCGGCGCGATGAAAATGTTTACATAAAAAACACTGTTTTCGATTGAGTTTGCAGTATTGATACTCATCAATAATGCACCTACGAAAGATGAATTTTCTTATAGTTTATTGAAATGTTATCAAGTTAATTTTAAAAGGTTTTCAACTACCCGTGTTGCCCATCCCAAGTTTGCTATTGCGAAAATAATGTATAATTATTAGAATATTTTGAATAGCTTGGTTAGTTTTAATCTCCAGTGTTACTAAATTTTATTCAAATGCCCGAGTAACTGCAGAGTTGAATTTTGCATTTAGTATGTGTGGGCAGAGAAGTATCATTTGTGTGAGAGGAATGATGGTACTTTTACACAGCACACAGTGCGGCAAAGTGAACATGTATGATTATGAAATCCATGTTCTGGATATTTTGTGAAGCATAGTTATGTTCTGGATATTTTGTGAAGCAGAGTTATGTTCTAGATATTTTGTGAAGCATAGTTATGTTCTG